>NW_027139484.1:10430000-10597038 GCF_035084215.1 Heptranchias perlo
TGCCATAGTTTCTCTCACTCACTTAATCTATCAATGTCCCTTTGCAACTTTTCACTCGCATCCACACTACTTACTGTACCACCCAACTTAGTGTCATCAGCAAACTTGGATATACGACTCTCTGTTCCTTCATCTAAGTCATTGATAAATATGGTGACAAGCTGAGACCCCAGTTACAGATCCCTGGGGGACACCACTAGTCGCATCCTGCCAATTGGAGTATGTACCCATTATCCCTACTCTCTGTCTCCCATCTCCGAACCAATTCTCTACCCATGTCAATACATTGCCTCAAGATCCATGTGTTTTCATTTTTGCCAATAGTCTCATGTGTGGAACCTTATCAAATGCCTGCCGGAATTCCATATAAATAATATCATAGGAACATGGGGACAGGAGTAGGCCATTCAGCCCCTCGTGCCTGCTCCGCCGTTTGAGAAGATCATGGCTGATCTGTGATCTAACTCCATATACCCGCCTTTGGCCCATATCCCTTAATACCTTTCATTGCCAAAAAGCTATCTATCTCAGATCTAAATTTAGCAACTGAGCTAGTATCAATTGCCGTTTGTAGAAGAGAGTTTCAAACTTCTACCACCCTTTGTGTGTAGAAATGTTTTCTAATCTCGCTCCTGGAAGGTCCGGCTCTAATTTTTAGACAAAATGGTGGCAAGTTCGCGGGACATCTTGGACAAAATGGCGGCAAGTCCTTCACGGCTGCTGCACAGGGAAAGGAGGAGGCCATACAGCCCATCAAGCCCGTTTCATCGTTACTGGAGGCCGATCATCCCCTCAAGCCTGTTACATAGAATCAAGAAGAGGCCATTCAGCCCATCGAGCCTGTTATACAGGAACTGAAGGCCATTCAGCCCTTAGAGCCTGTTATACAAGAACTAGACAACAATCAACCGTTCAACCCTGTCAGGTAGCAAAAGGAGGAGGCCATTCAGCCCCTGGAGCACCTTGCACCAGATCTGGTGGCCAATCAGCCCCTCAATCCTGTTACATAGGAACAGGAGGAGGCCACTCTGCCCCTCGAGCGTGTTAACGGGAACTGAAGGCCATCCAGCCCCTCGAGCCCATTACAACGGAACTGGAGGCCAGACAGACCCTCAAGCCTATGACATAGGAACAGGAGGAGGCTATTCAGCCCTTCGAGCCTGTTATACAGGAACTAGACGCCAACCAACCATTCAGGCCTGTCAGATATCAACAGGAGGAGGCCATTCAGCCCCGAGCCCATTACACCAGACCTGGAGGCCAATCAGCCCCTCAAGCCTGTTGCATAGGAACAGCAGCAGGCCATTCAGCCCCTCCAGCATGTTATACGGGAACTGAAGGCCATTCAGCACCTCGAGCCTATTACACTGGAATAGGACTCGGCCATTAAGCCCCTCGAGCTTGTTGCAATGGAACAGAAGGAGGCCATTCAGTCCTTCTAGACTGTTATACAGGATCTGGACGCCTTTCAGCCCCTCACGCATGTTACATAGGAACAAGATGAGTCCATTCAGCCCCTCGAGCATGTTACATAGGAACAAGAGGAGTCCATTCAGCCACACGAGCCTGTTACACAGGAACAGGAGTGGACAATTCAGCTCCTCAACCTGTTCTGCCATTCAATTAGATCATGGCTGATCTGTATCTTAACTCCAACTACCTGCCTTGGTTCCTTGATCCTCAATAACCTTGCGGAACAAAAGTCTATCAATCTCCGTTTTGAAATTTCGGATTGACCCCAGCCTCAACAGACTTTTGTGGGAGAGAATTCCAGATTTCCACTACCCTTTTGTGAAGAAGAACTTCCTACCATCACCCCTGGGCGGCCGAGCTCTAATTTTAAGGTTATGCCCCTTTGTTCTAGACTCCCCCAACAGAGGAAGTAGTTTCTCTCTATCTACCCTATCAACTCCTTTCATCATCTTAAACACCTCAATTCAATCACACCTTAATCTTCTATATTCAGGGGAATACTAGCCTTGATAATTCAACCTGTCCTCATAATTTAACGCTTTTAGACCCATTATCATTCTGTTGCATCTGTGCTGCAGCCCTTCCAAGGCCAATATATCCTTCCTGAGGGTCAGTGCCCAGAACTGAATGCAGCCCTCCAGATGGGGTCGAACCAGAGCTCTGTACAGCTGGAACATAACTTCCACCCCTTTATATTCCAGCCCTCTTGAAATAAAGGCCGACATTCTATTAGCCTTGTTAATTATTTTTGCAAATGTCCACTAGCTTTTAATCATCTCTGCACTTGGACCCCTAAATCTCTCTGCTCCCCCACAGTTTCGAGCTCCTCACTATTTAGAAAACACTCTGATCTATCTTTCTTAGATCCGAAGTGGATGACCTCACATTTCCCCACATTGAACTCCATTTGCCACAGTTTTGCCCACTCACATAATCTCTCATTGTCCTGGGAATGCTTGGTACTTTTGTTTGGTTGGAGAATGCTTTAAATCAGTTCATTATTTTAAAAAGATCACAATTGATTTTTATTTTGTACAGTTTGAACAAGACCATTATTACCCGATCAGTAAAATATCCGTGTTTTTCAGATAATGGAGACAGTTCAGATATATTTGCCTTTTTGTCTACTTTAATGAAGTGAAATTTTGCTGATTTAAAATCAGCAGTATTTCTTAGCTTGAAAAAGCATCTCCTCTGTGAGGTGAGGCTTCACTCTCAATGTCTCAGTGTTTCCGCTTGTCCTGATATCAATGTAACACTTGAAGGGCTCCAGGTAATGAACAGTGAAACCCCTTCAGATTATCTCAGCCCACTCGTTCTATCCAGTGCCGAATAGTTCCTGCTCTTCAGAGCGTGACAGATTCACACTACACTGGAGCTTGTTTTAGACTTTAACTGCCAAACAAATTGATGAAACAGTAAGAGAATAAACAGAATAGTAGCAGTAAGACAACAGTTTTACTGTAAAGCTCAACCAGATCATTATTGGAAAATAAAAAATAATAAATAATTCAAAATACTATACGAAACTGTGCCCGAACTTTCGAACATCCTGGTACTTTGTTGTCTTTTTCGCACAAACTATGGAAGCTGTCGATTTGATTAACATTCTCAGAGATTCCAAACAGACTCACCAGTTTGAAAAAGACAGGCTGATAAATGCCTTCAAAACAGTGACTGGGAGCCAGTCATTTTAATCAATGGTCTGTTTATTTCAAAAGAAGCTGCCAATCAAAACTGTACGAGGAGAAATGACCCCGGAGGTTTGTATCTGAATCAAATGTTTGACTTTGTGAATTCAGGCTGCCGTTGAGAGGTGCAGCCTGCCTTTCAGAGGTGCAAACCACTCACGCAATATCGGGGGCCCCCCTGCTGGTGAGAAGCCGCTGAACAGCACAGCCAGGCCTGACTGCTCGCAGGAATCAGGTAAATCACCAGGCAGCACCAATCTCACGGACTGTCTGCATCTCAACGACCGGGTGCAGGTTAATCACGTGGAGGTTTATCGACCATCGCGCCCGGATTCGGGGGTTATCGAATTTAACCCCGTACATATCTTTATATATATATATTACATAGAATACAGCACGGCACAGAAACAGGCCATTCGGCCCAACTGGGTGAATAAGTATCCCATCGAGTCCCCACAGTGTGACTAAGTGATTCCACACTGCACCCAGTGATAGTGTCCCATTGATCCACAGTGTCCCAGTGATCCACACTGCACCCAGTGATAGTGTCCCATTGATCCACAGTGTCCCAGTGATCCACAGTGCACCCAGTGATAGTGTCCCATTGATCCACAGTGTCCCAGTGATCCACACTGCACCCAGTGATAGTGTCCCATTGATCCACAGTGTCCCAGCGATCTAGTGCACCCAGTGATCCCAAAGTGAACACAGAGTGACCCGGTGATCCAGCTGCACACCCACTGATAATGCCACAATGCTCCCTAATTGATCCCAGTGATCCCACAGTGCACCCAGAGGTCCCAGTATCCCAGTTCACTGCATTTGTGTAAACGTTTGAGACTGTCTTTATATACAACAACTTGCGTGTATAAAATAACATGTCTACATATATATATATAATATTTCTACATGTCTATATATATATATATATATATATGTACATATATAATATTTCTATATTACTTAGAATGGGTAAAGTCGTTTCTCCTGTGACCCCATGAAGCTGAAACAAAATGGTGGCCATTAAGGCGGCCATCTTAAACAACATGGCCGCCAGTGTCCCAGTGATGCCACAGGAAGCCAATGATCCCACAATGTCCCACTGATCCCACAATGTCCCACTGATCCCACAGTGTCGCATTCATCCCACAATGTCCCAGTGAACCTGCAGTATCCCAGTGATCCCATAGCAACCCATGATCCCACAGTGCTCCCAGTGATCCCACAGTGACCCAGACACAATTCACGTGAGCCTGTGGTGAAGGCCTCGATCAGTCCCCTGTGGAGAGAAAGCTTCTTGTCCAAGGAATCCTCCTCCTCCCAAAAATTATCTTTCCACAACTTCATGTTACAGCATTTCCACAAAAAAATCTTTTAATTGATTTTTTAAAATGGATTAAAAACAAAGCAAGCGAATAAAAAAGCACAGCAAGAGCCCAGAGCTCCCTCACACTCACTCACACACACACATTCACACTCAGTCACTCACTCATTCCATTACACAGGCAGGCCATCTCTCAGCAAACACCACTGACAAAAAAAAATCCCAAGTTACAAAGCAGAGAATCTGAAGAAAAGAGTGAAAAGCTGGGACAGAGAGAAACAGAAAGACACTCGGGCAGACTGAAGAGCACATGTTGCTTCTCTCTCTCTCTAATACAAGTTTGCAGAGTTTTCTCTCCTGCTTTGCCACTCAATCCCTCACCCACCCCCTCCCCTAAAAGGTGCTGGTCTGTCTGCCTGTCCTTGGTTAATGTTCGCTGCAAGATTCAAATTGCCCCTGTGCTCATTTTCACTTCTGTTCCTGGAGCAGGGGACAAAAACCCTGGGCATTTTTTGCTACTTCGCCCTTTATGTTGCAGTTTGCAAAGGTGAACGAACTTTACCTTTGCTCTTTTCTCTTGTTTTAATTTGCAGTGGACAAAATGCCAGCAGTTTGTGATCAACTTACAGTTTGTGGCTTTTTCCAATCAGCCAAAGATTTCAAATAAATTCATGACATATAAAAGAGCCAAAGCAATTTTTTAAAAACCCAATATACAGCAAGATCCCTCACTCAGTTACAGGGACAATCGCTCAGCAACATTCATTTACACAGAAACAAAGCCCAATTTATAAAGGAGAAGAATCTAAAGAGTAAAAGGTTGAGAAGCAGCTTTATCCACAACAACAACTCATATATATATATATATATATATATATATATACATATATATATATATGTATATATATATATATATATATATATATAAGAACATATGAAATAGAAGCAGGAGTAGGCGAATCGGCCCCTCGAGCCTGCTCCACCATTCAATAAGATCATGACTGATCTGATCCTAACCTCAAATCTAAATTCATGTCCAATTTCCTGACCGCTCCCCATAACCTCTAATTCCCTTCACTTCTAGGAAACTGTCTATTTCTGTTTTAAATTTATTTAATGATGTAGCTTCCACAGCTTCCTGGGGCAGCAAATTCCACAGACCTACCACTCTCTGAGTGAAGAAGTTTCTCCTTATCTCAGTTTTGAAAGAGCAGCCCCTTATTCTAAGATTATGCCCCCTAGTTCTAGTTTCACCCATCCTTGGGAACATCCTTACCGCATCCGCCCGATCAAGACCCTTCACAATCTTATATGTTTCAATAAGATCACCTCTCATTCTTCTGAACTCCAATGAGTAGAGTCCCAATCGACTCAACCTCTCCTCATATGTCCACCCCCTACAACAGCAAATTGTATATATATATATATATATATATATATATATATATGTGTGTGTGTGTATTATCAAAACTACTATTACAAGCATCCATGAGGGCTTTGGGGGAAAAGCAGAGCGGGAAATGGGAATAATTGGATCGCGCTTTCAAGGAGCTGGCACAGGCAGGGTGGGCTGAATGGACTCCTCTTGCACCGTGCCTGCTATCAAAATGTGAATCGATGAACAACAACTTCAACGCCATGAACCTGAGACAAAATGGCACCCGAAAGGCGGACATCTTACTGAGGGGCAAGGTGAAGCTTGTGATGAGAGACACAGAGAGTGATAATTTGCTTTTCCTGTAAAATCACTGTTGCACTCTCGTTAAAGATACAAACTGAGTGAGACTAACACTAGCTGGTGTTTAACATAAAGACAGCGGTGCAGTGAGGGAATTAAACATCAAAATGTGAACTTCTGCAAAAAAATGGATTAACATTTGGTTATTTGGACCTAATGGTTACAGAAAAGGAGAGACCAGACATTCGGAGGAAAGGTCCAATTAGCCATTTTTTGTAGAGAATGTAATTCTAGCTTCTATTCAACAAATCAGAGTAAAATTGGACTCAATCTGAATGTAGTTCTGATCTGGGATTTAATTCATTTCTCCATTATTCATATTTTTTCTTTAATCTGAAAGAATAACTGCATGTGTAACAGTAACAGAGCAAGAGAGTGCTGCGGGAGCCTGTCCAGTTTATTAACACTGCAGAAGGGGTAAAATACATATTATTTGTCACAGAATTCAGCAGCTCACTGGGAAAGTTACACATGGTACAGATGGAGGAGCAAAAAGATGGAAAGTGATTTTACACTTTAATTTGGAGCAATGCCTTTTTATCTCCACAAGGTTTAGTTTTACATTTAACTTAATGAGCTCTTTATCCTAAACAAACTTCAGGCACAAACCATGGCTTTACAGAGAAAACAAGTATTTATTATTCATTCAATAGAAAAAAATGACATTAGAATTTAAACTTCATCTTGGTTTTATGCCCGATTTCGAATTGCTTTCGCAAAAATTAAACAACACATTCTCAATTCTAAAAATGCATAACCGTTTGGAAATCAAATGTTTATCTTAGACTAAGCCCATAACGAAAGTTTTAGACTTGCCGGGAAGATTCCAGGTATTTTGATGGATACCGTTGTAATGTAGCGTGACTTTCTCTAGTAGACAGGTCATCTGCTTCACAGGCAATCTGTAAACCTGCATCGAGGCATCAAGCTGGGAGGTAGCGAGCAGTCAGGAAGATTCCAGGTGAGGTGGCGCTGCCAGGAAGCGAAAGGTGAGCTTGGAGCAGTTATGGTGGATCTGCGTCTCTCCCCACTCAACTTCTGCCCAGATTTTTAAGACAGTTTTTACAGAGAATCACACCTCTGGGACAATGGCTTCTCAACAATAGGTTCCTACAAATACAACCCACGATTGATTGACAGTTCGCTTGTTTTCTCTCAGTGTCCACAACGTAACCAAGTTAATTCGGCAGTAGTTCAAACGACCTCTCGCCCCCCTGGAATCGTTCTTGTTGCTATGGTGATCTATCCTCTGCTGTGTGGTTTTTTACAATGTGTCATTAACAATCTTTCAACAGCCCTTCCACCTTTTAATCGTCCTTTTCCTTCAGACATACTGAAGCGGATTTAATCTCAGGTTTTCGTTCATCAGATGAATGTTTACTGCACAGAGCAGCTGGGAAACTCCTGCAGTAAGTAATGGTCAGGGTCAGGTACACAAGACTGAGTGACTTTATTGTGCAGCCTCCAGGCATCACCTTTAGAAATGTCAAAATTAAATCCACACGAGTGTTACCCCAGAACAAACATGAACTCTCTGGCCTGCTACATCTGCTGCTGTTCTGCTGGTCAGCACTCTCACACACTCCAGGCTGATGACACAGTTTGTTTTTGTCCGTCTTTCAATATGTCTGTTATCTGTTTATGTCGTTTGTCTCTATTTATTTTCTGTGTGTTATTCTATCTTGTTATTTCCACTTCTATTCCATCAATTTGTAATTCGTTGTCAGTCTCTCTCTCTCGTTCCATCCATGTCTGCTTGCTCTCTCTCATTATATACATATATATATATATATATATATATGCTTTCTTTCACTTTCTTTCTCTCTTTATTTTTTCTCTCCTGTCAAACAAACTCACTTTATTTATCTCCAGCTCTGTGTACCTCTGTCTCTACCCCTCTTTGTTTCCATCTCTCTCTCTTTGTCACAGACCCTCTCGCCTTTATGTGAACCTGTTTTAATTTTCTGCGCTATTTAATCATTATATTTATTTTGCCCTGTGTTCTCTGTCTCTGTCCACTCCTCTCTCCATCTCTCTCTCCTTCTGTCTTTCTCTGTCTCTCTCCTTGTCTTTCTGCCTTTCTTACTCTCTCTGTCCCAATATCTCCCTGTCTTTCTCTCTGATCTCTCTCACGCTCTCCCTGTGTCACTCTTTGCCTCTCTCTCTCTCTTTCTCGCTCTCACTTTCTGTCTCTCCCTCGCTCTTTATATCACTATCTCGCTCTCTCACACTCTTTATCGCAGTAAGTTCCTCTCTGTCTCTATGTCAGTCACTCACCCCTCTCTCTCTCCCTCTCTGTATTTCGGCCTCTCTCAATCTCTCTCCCTCTTTCTCAAACGCTATGAATTTCTCTCTCTCGCTCCTTCTCTCCCTCCCCCTCTCCCCCTCTCTCTCCCTCTCTCCCCCTGCACCCATTCTGATCTGGCCCAAAGCAGCTACTTTGACTCCCAGCTTTGCACATTTTGCTGGATCACCATTTAGTTGAAGTCCAGCTGGGATCTTTAGGACTGCCATTTCGAGCAAAATGCATGTGTCGTCTGCAGAATAAATCCTGCCTCAATTGGTCAGATTTTCAATAAAATATAACATCAGAACCATATTTCAGATCATTTAATGGCTCTGAGCTGCTAATATAAAATGTACTTTCCGTCCCCTGGGAAGTGTAGGGGATGGAGTATGAAATGGGATACAGTTCTAGTGCTTGAAACCCTTCAGCTCTTTCTATGATTTCACTAATTTAACAATTAGATTGAATGGGTATTTCACCGCGTTCTTCAGCTCCTCTCTAAATTTAGTCTGGGTCAGGACATAAATACACGTGTTTGTGCAGGAACTGAGAAGCTGCAGCATTCCTGCTGTCTGTTGTGTGATATAACCAGGGTCAGCGGTGGAGTAATAAGACCAAATGTCTGCAATTCGCAGATAAATGAAAAATACAACCCGTATCAGCCACAACAGTATAAAACTGCCCGATATACTGAAGAGTAAAATGATGGATTTCTTTCGGTTCTCCATCTCTGGATCACTCTGATTCTCTCCATTGCTGCGGCCCCGGAGTCCCCTGCGGACTCGACTGGACATTAAAATACGCCTGACCGTCAGAACATTGAACAGTAAAATCAGACAGAACGGGACACAAGGGGTTAAAATGAGGTGAAACATGTCAAATGCTGCCCATGCGGGGGAAGTACTGAACCTCGGTTTAGTCACACAAAACCAGGGAACATTATCAATTATATAGTCAGGTTCATATGTAAAGTACCTGGGGACACTCTCCAAACAGCCCAGCACACTCACTGTTCCCAGAACCACAGCCGCCGTTCTCTCGGTGCAATATATAGTTTTCAGCTTCTCACAACAAATGGCCACAAATCGATCAAAGGTGAAAGCGACTGTGAGCCAGACAGAAACCCCCGTGGCTGCTTCACTCAAGGAGGAAATAAAACTACACACGGGAGTAATGAACAGGAATGAACCTGGGAAATAAATCGCACCAATCCAATTCAATATCACACTAATGATAACGACCAGGAGATCTGTCACTGCCATTCCCACCAGGTAGCGACTGATACATTTGGAGAGACCGCACTTTCCTCGGGACAGGATCACAATCGCCACCAAGTTAACTGTAAGAGAAAAGGAAGCTGAGAAATTACTGCTCAAAGCTGGCGCCAAAGCAGCAGATTGAGAGGATCTGAGGTGAAATTTCCAGCTTTGTTGCTGCATCGAAGGGTGGAAAGTGATTGATTGACCTGGGCAGCGCTTTCGGGCAGAGATATTTTTAAACACAATGATCAATAATGAATTGGGAGATTGATACAGAAAGTGAATGAAGTGAGCGCTGGATCCACTGGAAGGGCTGAGTGAGGGCGCAGTGCGGGTGGAGAAGGGAGAAGGGGTTTTACACACCGGGAATCCAGCGGATTAAAGCCGGATTTGGGCTCCAGACTGACGGGAAAGAGAGGGAAGGGTCAGGAAGGTGAGGGGACAAAGAGAGGTACATTTAGTTTGTTGCTCTGGTTTAAGAGAGCTGACAGGGGCTGGCACTAAACGGGAAAGGCGGCTGAGGACCGTCCCAGTGAGACAGATTGGGAGGTAGACAAGGAAAAGGACATGTCAGAGCTGGAGGGGAGTCAGGAGCAGATAATTTGGGAACTTGCACGAACTGAAGTAAGGGAAGAAGAGACAGAGGATTCAAAGCAGTGAGAGGAGAGGCTGTGAATTACAGGGCGAGAAAGCAGCAGAGTGTGAGAGGAAATCTAATCTCTAGGTCCCAAGAACACAATCCAACTAATGCATTCAACGGTTCATTTCTGTGGTTATTGGTGTCAGGCAACCTGTGTTGGGTATTAATTATATCAAACTTGTTGTTTATTTAATTCAGCCGAGCTTCTAAAACACAGAATCCTCATAATTCATCACGATAAATAAATTGCTAATTCTACTCTTCAAGTAAATTGTAATTATATTTAGTCATTCCGATCAAGACATTTCTGATTATATTTTTTTCAGCAAATTTTAATTATGTTTAGTGTTAAGTTGGAAAACAAAGAACATTCACAAAAACAGACTGAGGACCTGACAGGGATATAAACATGAGGAGCGAGTCCCACAATAAAAACTCACCCAATATGACCACATCATAATAACAGCTTCAAATCACATTTTCTATATTTAATTGTACTGGAAGTTTCAGCAGTTCATTCTGATGAATTATTCACACCACAGCCTCTCGCTTTCCCTCTCAGTCGCCCTCTCTATCACGCACTCTACTCTCTTTCTCAAGTCCATTTTCATATCCGATTAAATCCTATCATCCTTTGCCTGCATTCTGTTCACCAGCCCCGTGTTCCACCGATCCTATTCTCAGTCTCATTTTGTTAAATAGTGAAGCCTCTGTGGAATAGTTTAATGTTTCTACAGATCACCCAATTCTCCACCTGTTCACCGACACTGTTCACTTCATCTTCAAATCATGGAATAAACAGAATCGAATGCCTCTCCCAGGCAGATCTCACAATAATTGAGATTCCTTCTCCTGTAATTATAAAGTAAAGTGATAGATGGCGGGATTGTTCAATTAACAAAACGCCAAAATCACACGGATAATCGACAGATACATAGAAGGGCTCCTGATTCCAACAGATACGGTGCAAATTGAGATAACATAACAACCACACTTTTCATTTAACAGTGAAGTCCAGTGACAGTCAGTGAATTCATCCACAGTGAAGCAGAGAAGGAGATGTGAAAGAGTCAGCAGTAAATTCAGATCAGTAACCAGACATCTGAAGCGGCGTCAGATACACACATAATGAAATAATATTTCATAACAGTGATCACCAATAAATACATTGAAATCTCAGTTGAATTGAAGCATGTTATTGGGGAGGGAGGACACTGCACTGCCTCCTTGTAAGACTGAGACCGTGAGCTGTCTCATTATCAATCACTCAAAACACATTGATGAAAACATATTCCAGGACAGGTTAGTTCCACAAGAAACTGTTAACAGCTCCTGATGGTCTGATACCAACTCTTAGCCCAAACACCTGATTCCAATACATTCAGTACAGAGAATAATCCAGTAACAATGTCAGCTTTGTATATATAAAGTCATTACAGATATAATGTAACTCCTACAAGATCGAACATTTGGAAGCTAAGGACATACCATTATTCAACACAACATTCAGTACAGAGAATAATCCAGTAACAATGCCAGGGTTGGATATAAAAGGGTCGTTATGGATATAATGCAGCTCTGACAAGACCGAAAGAGCAGAGACTTAACATATTCCATCATTCAACCGATAGAACAGGTGACTGTGTTGAACATGGTAGGAGAAAAAAATCATGTACCAAGTACAGCAGCGGAGTCAACTCTGATTTACGTCATTAACAGCTGAGATAACGGCTTACCTGGAACTCCAACCGCTGCAAGAACAGGAAAATAAATATCTTGTACCAGAAATATTACTGGATATCCCATTTCTGTGAGAAGCACTGACTTCTGTTGGCCTGGAAACCACAGCTTCGGCAGACACTCTGAGCTGATCCAATCCAACAAGCCCTGATTTATACAGGGGATAAGTCTCCACTGACACGGTTATACTCCTGATCATTGCTATTAGTTACAGTCAGTTTAACAAACACATTACATCAGCAGCTTTGACTCCGCTGTAAATAATGTGGTGAATAAAACACAAAAATCTCTAAGTCCACGATATTACTTAATCAGACCTCTCTCAGGAATAAAGCTTCAATCTGTTCTCATACAGGACTGATCCAATAATAATAAACGGCTTCATTTACAGCTTTTATATAACTATATTGACCATGTTCACTCCTGGTGTTTCATTTATAATTTAGACAGATGTCTGCGCAGTGTGCACTGAACCCAGGGACACAAGCAGCCCCGTTTCACTCTGTTCCTGCAGTTTCCCAGTTAAAATATGAATTTTGAGTCTCTGATACGAGGACAGTTAAAGGGCAGGTTGAGAATTGCAGCCGAGAAATGACTGTGAGTGATATTAGGGGACGGACACTGAACGTGTCCCATTGACATTCCTCTCTCCGCTATTTTACTGCAGATGTTTACCCGTTTATTCTACATTGGTTAACGGCTCCAGTAAAATTGGTCCCGTGTAAAACCGAGCTGAGCTCATGACCCTTTTTGACCTCCATCACAAAGGCCCCGTAATTCCCTCACCCGCCTCCATTCCTTCCTCAGCCCATTGCCATTGAAACCCTCATTAATATCTCTGTCCCCTCCAGACTCCATTCCTCCAATGCACTCCTGACCGGCCACCCAACCTCCACCTTCCATAAACGTGAGCTCGTCCAAAAGTCTTGTCCGTGTCCAACCAGCACCAGGTCCTACTCGGCCTCACTGACCCTCACTAGCTCCCAGTTACATATCCCTTAAATTTAAAATTCTCATCCTTGGGTTTAAAACCCTCCCCATCTCCATACCTACAGACAACCCACCCGTCACCATCTCATTCATCGGAAACTGGCCTCTTTTTCTGGGACTACCCTCTCTTGGTTCCACTCACCTATCTGATCAGAGCCAGGAGAAGCTTCTCTTCCCACCCTATCACCGTTATCTCTGATGTTTCTAAAGGTTCAATCCTTGGCTCCCTCCTCTTCCTCATCCACATGCTGCCCTTTGGTGACACAGTCCGCAGACACGGACCAGCTTTCAGATGGACGCTGACAAAACCACCGCCTCTCTTGACCCTTCCAATATCTTTGTGTTGTCAGGTCCACATTCTGTTTTAGATGAGCCACCAGTTCCTCCAGTTAAAAATTGGGAAGTCATGATCTTTGGCCCCAAAATCTCCACATCCTGGCCAGGGATTCCATCCTCACCACTGGTTTTTTGATTGGTGAGTCACTCACCAATCACTCAAGCCCTTACTGACTTGCTTTGGATTCCAATCTCCTCAGCCTTTAGTTTATTTTTATTCTTTCTCACACTTGAATCCATCAGTGTCTCACCCCTCCCTATCTCTATAAACTACCAGTTCCGACAGCCCCTCCCAAACATTCTGCTCCTCCCCCTCTGGCCGCTTGTGCATCTGGAGTCCATTTGTCCCGCTTCTGACAGGCGTGCCTTCAGCCATATCCACGCTCCTGATTGCCCTCCCTAAGCCCCTCCATCTCCATTCCTCCTTTCACGTGTCAGACGTGGCTCAGTGGTTGCAGTCTCACCTGTGAGATAGAAGTCTGTGCATTGAAGTCTAATTCCAGAGACTTGAACATATAATCCCGGCTGACACTGCAGTGCAGTCCTGAGGGAGCACTCGACTATCGGAGGGTCACTACTGAGGGAGCACATTACTCTCTGAGTGTCAGTACTGAGGGACTGGCGCACTGCTGGATGGTCAGTGCTAAAAGAGCGCAGTACTGTCGGACGGGCAGTACTCTGGGAGCGCTGTACTGTTGAAGGTGCCGACGGTAGGATACTTTAAGCCGAGGGCCCATCTGCCCTCTCAGGTCGATGTAAAAGATCCCACAGCAATATTCGAAAAAGAGCAGGGGAGTTCCTTCCAGTGTCCTGGCCAATATTTACCCTTCAACCAATGTTTACAAAACCGACTTTCTGGCCATTGATCTCATTGCAGTGTGTGGGAGCTTGATGTGCTCAAATTGGCTGCCACGTTTCCGACATTAACACAGCGACTACACTTAACAATGCACTTCATTGATTGTTTCGGGACGTCCCGAGGTCAAGAACGGCACTATTTCAAAGCTAGTTCTTTCCTTCTTTCAGACCTTCCAAGAAACCCATCTCTCGCTCCAAGCTTTTGCCGTCCTTCCTACTATTTCCTTCCTTGGTCAGGGGTCGTCGAAATTCTACTCTTGAAAACCAATCATATCCCCTCCAACTCTCCATTTACTTCTCCTCCTTTTACATCCTCCCTAAACCCACTCTTTGACCAAGGTTTTCGCCAGTCCTCCTGATATCTTCTTATTCCTTTTACTTCTCCGTGAATCCGCTTGGGAATGTTTATTCCATTAAAGGCAGTCTGGGAATGCAAGTTGTTGTTAACTTTCATTGGAATGTGTTCATTAGTTGTCCACTGTCTGAGCAAAAGTAGTTTCTGGGATCATATTCTTGTACCAGAAAGAGATTTATATCAGACACAGACTTGCTCACATAAATAAACATTGGAAACTGCTCGTGGACACCGTTTTGTTCGAACAACATAACTTGGTTTATGTTCAGGCATCGCATTGAAATCGGTTTGTACAACCGTGAGGGATCCTTTAGGGGATCCTTGATCTAATAGGAGACAAGCAACACTGACTAGGATGAAGATTTATTAGTTATTTGTCTTTTTACTCTTTGATTATAACCCGTTTTACTGCTCCCTGGGACTGATGATTATGATGAAGATTTATTAGTTATTCTATTCGGTTAAACCACATAGTTCCAGAGCAGTTTCGGTGTCCCATTATAGAAACAACATTAAAGCCATAGGGAGAGCACAATGTGGATTCACTCGAATGTGGCCAGGGAAGGGAAACTTTTTTGGAAAGACTTGAAAAAAAAGGATTATTTCCATGGGAATAGAAAAGACGAGACTTAAATCTTAAACAAAAACAGGCCATTCGGCCCAACTGTTCCATTCCTGTGTGTATGCTCCACACGAGCCTCCTCCTAACTTCAGAATATCCTTCTGTTCCTCTCTCCCTCGTGTACTTACCCAGCTTACCCTTAAATACATCTCTACTATTCGCCTCAACTACTCCAGGTAGGAGCAAGTTTCAAAATTCCATCCACTCTCATGGTTAAAAAAGTTTCTCCTGAATTCCTTATTGGGTTTATTCGTGACTATTTTATCTTAATGACTGCAAGTTTTGGACTCCCCACAAGTGGAAACATCTTCCCGACCTCTAACATATCAAACCCCTTCCTAATTGTAAAGACCTCTATTAGGGCACTCCTCAGCCTTCTCTTCTCTCGAATAAAAATACCCAGCCTGTTCAGTCTTTCCTGATATTGAAAACCTCTCAGTTCTGGTATCATTCTAGTGATTCATTTTTTGCACCTTCTCCAGTGACCATGTATCGTTTTTATAATATGGAGAACAGAACTGTTCACAGACCTGAAATCTTAACACTGTTTCTCTCTCCACAGATGCTGCCTGACCTGTTGTGTGTGTCCAGCATTATCTGATTAATTACATTTCACATAGACTGGTCTAACCAAGCTCCTGTACAAGTTCAACATAATATCTCTGCTTTTCAATTCTATTCCTCGAGAAATGTTTGCATTTTTATGGCCTTCGCACCTCAGCAGGATAGCCAGCTTGCCCCACAGTAAGATGGCCGCCATGCCCCACATTATGATGGCCGCCTTGCCCCTCAGTAAGCTTTGCCGCACAGTAAGATAGCCAGCTTGCCCCACAGTAAGATGGCCGCCTTGCCCCACAGTAAGATGGCCGCCTTGCCCCACAGTATGATGGCCGCCTTGCCCCTCAGTAATCCTTGCCCCACAGTAAGATAGCCAGCTTGCCCCACAGTAAGATGGCCGCCTTGCCCCTCAGTAAGCCTTGCCCCACAGTAAGATAGCCAGCTTGCCCCACAGTAAGATGGCCGCCTTGCCCCTCAGTAAGCCTTGCCCCTCAGGAAGATAGCCAGCTTGCCCCACAGTAAGATGGCCGCCTTGCCCCTCAGTAAGCCTTGCCCCTCAGTAAAATCGCCAGCTCGTCCCACAGTATGATGGCCGCCTTGCCCCTCAGTAAGATGGCCGCCTTGCCCCTCAGTAAGCCTTGCTGGCAGACATTATGTTTTCAGTTCAGGGCGGGAGTGAATGGTTCCCTGTTACCCACTGTGTACTGTACATGTCCAGGAGCTGTCACTGTTCCATACAAGGGCCGTAAAGTACAGAGAATGAGAGACACACTGAGAGAGGTATGTTGTTTAAATGTAAAGGCACTGATTTTTTTACAGGTATATGTCTCAATTTTGTGTTTATTCAGGGCCACCATTTTGTGTCAACACACTGGGACATTTATTACAGAGTACCTCGCCTCACTGGGAAAGAAACACACTGTACAGAGGGCAGGAAATATAAAGTGAAACATAGATACAGGTCTGAATGGAGATCAGAAATTGCACAGATAAAACTAGGTGCAGATCTCGTTGTTATGTTTAATAACTGTTTTTTTATTCCTTCATAGGATGTGGGTATCGCTGGCAAGGCTAGCATTCATTGCCCATCCCTAATTGCCCTTTAGAAGTTGGTGCTGACCTGGCTTCTTGAACCGCTGCAGTCCGTGTGGTGACGGTTCTCCCACAGTGCTGTTAGGAATGGAGTTCCAGGATTTTGACCCAGCGACGATGAAGTAACGGCGATATATTTCCAAGTCTGGGTGGTGTGTGACTTGGAGGGGAACGTGCAGGTGGTGTTGTTCCCATGTGCCTGCTGCTCTTGTCCTTCTAGGTGGTAGAGGTCGTGGGTTTGGGAGGTGCTGTCGAAGAAGCCTTAGCGGGTTACTTCAGTGCATCCTGTGGATGGTGCACACTGCAGCCACTGTGCGCCAATGGTGAAGGGATTCAATGTTTAGGGTGGTGGATGGGGTGCCAATCAAGCGGGCTGCTTTATCTTGGATGGTGTCGAGCTTCTTGAGTGTTTTGGAGCTGTACTCATCCAAGCAAGTTCAAAGTATTCCATCACACTCCTGACTTGTGCCTTGGAGATGGTGGAAAGGCTTTGGGGAGTCAGGAGGTGAGTCACTCGCCGCAGAATACCCAGCCTCTGACTTGCTCTCGTAGCCACAGTATTTATATGGCTGGTCCAGTTAAGATTCTGTTCAATGGTGACCCCCAGGATGTTGATGGTGGGGGATTCGGCGATGTTAATGCCGTTGAATGTCAAGGGGTTAGATTCACTCTTGTTGGAGATGGTCATTGCCTGGCACTTATCTGGCGCGAATGTTACTTGCCACTTATGAGCCCAAGCCTGGATGTTGTCCAGGTCTTGCTGCATGCGGGCTCGGACTGCTACATTATTTGAGGGGTTGCGAATGGAACTGAACACTGTGCAATCATCAGCGAATATCCCCATTTCTGACCTTATGATGGAGGGAAGGTCATTGATGAAGCAGCTGAAGATGGTTGGGCCTTGGACACTGCCCTGAGGAACTCCTGTCGCAATACCTTGGGGCTGAGATGATTGGCCTCCAACAACCACTACAATCTTCCTTTGTGCCAGGTAAGACTCCAGCCACTGGAGAGCTTTCCCCCTGACTCCTATTGACTTCAATTTTACTGGGGCTCCTTGGTGCCACACTCGGTCAAATGCTGCCTTGATGTCAAGGGCAGTCACTCTCACCTCACCTCTGGAATTTAGCTCTTTTGTCCATGTTTGGACCAAGGCTGTAATGAGGTCTGGAGCCGAGTGGTCCTGGCGGAACCCAAACTGAGCATCGGTGAGCAGGTTATTGGTGAGTAAGTGTCACTTGTTAGCACTGTCGACGACACCTTCCATCACTTTGCTGATGATTGAGAGTCGACTGATGGGGCGGTAATTGGCCGGATTGGATTTGTCCTGCTCTTTGTGTATGAGATTTTTGGACTGGTATGTAATGTGTATCTCAGTCTGCACTAATGGAATTGATACTCTATCTTTAAATCTCATTCTCCGAGTACATTCTGAACAGGTATCGAATTTGTTTCTCAGGTTTACTATCTTTCAATATTTCTCAATCTGATACTCTACCTGAGTTTTGACTTGTATGCAATTTGTATCATATGATACACTTTTCGAATGGATATTGCATGTATTAAAGTCATGTGTGTGAGAGTTCTGGGCTAGTATTCAATTTGAATCTCGGGGAACATTATTGGGATTCATTCTGTACCTTTGAATCGGGTACCATGTGTGATTTCTATCTGGTATTTAATTTGCAGCTAATGTTGCTCTCCTGTGAGATTATAACAGTGCCTTTCACTCTGAGAGTGTGATTTTGGACTGGGATTTTGGTATCTACCTGTCAGCGGGACTGAGTTAGGGGGAAATGGAACAGTGTCAGCCTCACCTACTCTGCTTGACTGTTGGATTGAAAATGTGTCTCTGGAAATTGTGATCAGTGTGGGACTGACTACTTCTGCTGTCTGAGACTGTGGAACTGATGACATGTCTGTGTCTCTGTGCTCTGTGAGTGATAATATACTTACTGTGTGTGAGAACATAAGAACATAAGAACATAAGAAATTGGAGCAGGAGTAGGCCAATCGGCCCCTCGAGCCTGCTCCGCCATTCAATAAGATCATGGCTGATCTGATCCCAACCACAAATCTAAAGAACACAAGAAGTCGGAGCAGGACCCGGCCACATAGCCCCTGGGCCCTCTCCGCCACCCACAGGGCATTGACCGATCCGAACTCAGCTTCATGTCCAATTTCCTGCCCGCTCCCCATAACCCCTAATTCCCTTTACTTCTAGGAAACTGTCTATTTCTGTTTTAAATTTATCTAATGAAGTAGCTTCCACAGCTTCCTGGGGCAGCAAATTCCACAGACCCACCACCCTCTGAGTGAAGAAGTTTCTCCTCATCTCAGTTTTGAAAGAGCAGCCCCTTATTCTAAGATTATGCCCCCTAGTTCTAGTTTCACCCATCTTTGGGAACATCCTTACTGCATCCACCCGATCAAGACCCTTCACAATCTTATATGTTTCAATAAGATCGCCTCTCATTCTTCTGAACTCCAATGAGTAGAGTCCCAATCTACTCAACCTCTCCTCATATGTCCGCCCCCTCATCCCCGGGATTAACCGAGTGAACCTTCTTTGTACTGCCTCGAGAGCAAGTATGTCTTTTCTTAAGTATGGAGACCAAAACTGTATGCAGTATTCCAGGTGCGGTCTCACCAATACCTTATATAACTGCAGCAATACCTCCTTGTTTTTATATTCTATCCCCCTAGCAATAAAAGCCAACATTCCGTTGGCTTTCTTGATCACCTGCTGCACCTGCATACCAACTTTTTGATTTTCTTGCACTAGGACCCCCAGATCCCTTTGTACTGCAGCACTTTCCAGTCTCTCGCCATTAAGAAAATAACTTGCTCTCTGATTTTTCCTGCCAAAGTGCATAACCTCACATTTTCCAATATTATATTGCATCTGCCAAATCTCTGCCCACTCACCCAGCCTGTCGATATCCCCTTGCAGGTTTTTTATGTCCTCCTCACTCTCTACTTTCCCTCCCATCTTTGTATCATCTGCAAATTTTGATATGTTGCACTCGGTCCCCTCCTCCAAATCGTTAATATAGATTGTAAAGAGTTGGGGACCCAGCACCGACTGCATTGTTCCTTCTGCCTCGGGTGGAGGAAGCATCACATTTATTCTGGATCGTTCAAGGGTTTGCCTGTGGAAAGAAAATTATCTCTTGTTACTCAGGAACATGTGAGGGAGAAAATTCAGAAGTGATCAGTTTAATATCTCTGTTAATGATCATTTTGAATATCCACAAAATGAAATCCAGTGATACAAACAGTGTCAGTGTCTGACTCCACTGCAGTACTGCAGCACTCAGCTTCTGCATACCAGGTGTGTTGGGCTGTTTTACAACAATTCAATGACATCCAGACACGGCCCAACCCCTGCACCGATCCATGAATGGGACTACCCGATGGGGCAGGGACCTTTGTACAGGTCAGGTTTCTAATCCCCTCTCCCATGGGACTAACCGTTCAACCGAAACCAAACAGCCGCTGTTTAAAATGTGTCCTTCACACTTCTCACCTGATGCCTGCAATAGATGCTCTTTGTATAACTCCCCACATCCTTACTGTCCGGCTCTGTTTCCACTCTTCACTGTCCAATAACAATAAACAGGGTGAGGCTGGAACTAAACCAGGACCATTCACTACTGGTTTGGGGAGAGAAAGCAGCAATGATTTTAATAGCAGGTTCTTCCCATTCTCTCTCCCTTCCCCTGGACACACCCTGTACACACACAGCCCGAGAATGACCTCTCCTTTCCCCCCTCTCACTCCATGTTCCGTGACCAGTTCCTAATCCACTCCGCCTCTTACAAACAGCCCCCGGACTCCCCCTGACCTTCCCCCGGACTCAATGCCGATCACTGAGCCCATCTGCGGACACGGTCCCGAAGCGATCATCTGCTGTAACGAGGCTGCTCTTTGCTCCCTTCCCCCGGGGGCCGTGATCGCTCCATTCCCAGCTGTTTTAAACTATCTTCTTCCGCTCACTGAGGGAATGGCGCCCACAATTCCCAATCCAAAAATCGATGGAAACTTTCCCCAATTGGAATTTTTCCGAGTCTGAGCAAAGTAAGTGGGGCTGGGGGGAAAGGTCAGAGGGAATGGGGTCCACAGGCAGTGCAGGAACAGGCACCAGAATGGGAAACAGATGGGATTCCACCAGTGCCTAACGCTGGAATCCAGACTGACTTTACAATCTCCAACTATTAAACTAGATGTTTCCATCCCTGCTGTTTCTCTCGGGGTCTTATGATGGTAAAGAGCCTTTCAGAGATAAAGTGAGCGGCTGTGAAATCAGCCAATGGATTCTCTTCATTAATGGTCCCTATAATGTGTGACTGAGAGAGGATTTCTCAAACCAATCCTGGAGAAACATGGGAGGAAAGTGGGAGTCGGTGTATTTGCTGGGACCGTGTAGGGTTAATATCAGGCAGCAACAGTTGCAGATTAATTTAACCGGAGTGAAACTGTAGGTCACTGAGAGTAATATCGAACAGCCCTGAGCTGTAAAACTGCAGATAGTACAACAGGCATTAGAGGGTTAAATGTTACCCATTGTTTCTGTCCCTCTCTGTACTGTCCCTGAGTGTGGGATTAATAGTGTTTCTGACCCTTGTACAATATCAGTGAGAGATGAGATTGCATCTTCTGTCTCTCCAACGCGATCTTTCTGGATAAAACGGCACTTTCCCGGTCAGTCTGGAACTAATACTGTTAACGTCTGTCTGTCACTGTGTCTCACCGCTCTCTCTGTCTCTCTCACCGTGTCTGCCTCCCTCTCTCTCTCTGGTGCTGTATATGAAGGTGGATACTGCTATTGAGCGTGATTTGGACACAGATAGGGAGTGTAAGACTGATACTCTCTCTCTCTCTCTATTGCTGGACATGAAAGTGGGATACTGTCTGATATAAAATTGAGAGAATGAGATGTCCGGGCCGGGCCTCACTGTAACTGGGGATGTGTCCGGCTCCAGTCCCGGTTCATGGTCATAATCTTTTCACAGATTCAGGGCGAGAGTCTCTGTGAGACGGTAACACTGGCGGAGAAACTCCGCATCATAACTCAAACCCCAACACATGAGATTCTCCAAATAAGCTGGAATAAGGTGTTTGTAAAACGCTGAACCCGTCTGGGAGGGGATGTGTGGGGAGATAGAACAGGGAAACAGACTGAAATGGAGGAGCCGAGTTGACTTGTTATTGAATGGACTGTATTTAGGCAGGAATATTAACGATTTATCATTGTAACGGGGCTTATTTGAAAGCTTCGGGTTTTGGGAATCCTTGAATATGAAGCCCGGGTCTGTCAGGGTTTGTGCGGAGCGCTGAGGTTCGGTTCTATTATCGATAAACGGTTTGAAACTGTCGGATGGAGAGAACTGGAGGTGGAGCTGGAAGATCAGAGGCCGCTCTCCGCTCTGTCACTCTGACTGTCTCCTCTCCACCCGATTTCTCTTTTTAATTCCCCAGATGGAAACAAAGCGGGTCGGTGGACTCCAAACACGGTTTACTCGTTAACAGGACGAAAGGCGAGTAATGTTCCAGATCTCCTGGGCACCAGGCAATTCACTGTTATTTGTTTCTGTACAGAGTTACATTTCAGTGATTCCCCAGTGAGTTTGATGCGTTATGTAAATAATCCAACAAAATAGAACAGAAACGGAGCGAAGCGCTGAATTCCACAGATGTAGAAAGGTTATTCGAGCAGTTCTGGTGATTCTTTACGAGCCCAGCATGGCAAGTAGTTTAAATAAATACAAGAAATCTGGTGATGTGTGGGCTGGGGTCTATAAGTCACCGTTTAAAGTCCCGGACTGTGGTCACTGCCCCGACTCCAGTCCCATTAATACCTCATCTCGTCCACAACGAGACAAAAGCAGCTCAAAGCCACACTGGTAGCATGATATCAGGGACTCCCTTCAAACAGTAACCAGTCCTTTCACAGATACAGAGGGTGGCTCTGAAAAGAGCCTTTGCATCGAGTGACATTGAAACGACAGCACAGAAACAGGCCATTCGGCCCAACTAGTCGATGCCGGCGTTTATGCTGCTCATGAGCCTCCTCCTTCCTTACTTCATCTAACCCTATCGGTATATCCTTCTATTCCTTTCTCCCTCATGTGCTGATCTATCTTCCCCTTAAATGCCCCCTATGTTATTTGCCTCAGCTACTCCTCGTATTTGCAAGTTCCACATTCTAACCACTCTCTGGGTAAAGCAATTTCTCCTGAATTCCCTATTTGGTTTATGAGCGACTATTTTATATTTATTACCTGAAGTTTTGGACTCCCCACAAGTGGAAACATTTTCTCTACATCTGTCCTAACAAACCCTATCATTATCTTAAAAACCTCGATCAGATCAACCCTCAGTCTTCTCTTTTCCAGTGAAACGAGACCCAGTCTGTTCAGTCTTTCCTGATAAGAATATCCTCTCATTTCTGGTATCATCCTTGTGAATCTTGTTTGCACCTTCTCCAGTGCCCCTATGTCTATAATATGGAGACAAGACCTGTTCGCAGTATTCGAAGTCTGGTCTGAACAAGATTCTATACAAGTTTAACATAACTTCTTTGCTTTTCAACTGTATCGCTCCAGAAATTAATCCCAGTGTTTGATTTGTCTTTTTGTGACCTGATTAACCTGGGTCGCTACTTTTAGTAATTTGTGCATCTGTACCACTAGATCCCTTTGCTCCTCTATCCCGTTTAGACTCTTATTATCCAAGCAGTGTGTGACCTCCTGATTCTTCATTCTGCAAGTTTATTAATGCCCTCTTGCATTTTGATGCATTCTTCCTTTGTATTAATTAAATCCCCCAATTTGGTGTCGTCCACAAATTTTGGAATTGTCCTTCCGATTCCCGAATCCAAATCGTTAATGTAAATTGTGAAGAGCAGTGGTCCCAGCAACTGGAACTCCACTTCCCACCTTTTGCCAGTCTGAGTAGCGACCCTTAACCTCTATTCTCGGCTTTCAGTTTTGCAGCCAACTTGCTATCCATTCTGCCACCTGATCCTGACTCCACGTGCTCTGAACTTAGCCATGAGTCTACAATGTGGTACGTTATAGAAGGCCTTCGGAAAATCCAAATATATCACATCTGCTGCATTAAACGTGTCTACACTTTCTGTTCCATCTTCAAAGATTTCAATCAGGTTGGTCCTGTCCTTTGGGTTATCAGATTTAGCCTTGGCCGGTTACTTGCTCTTGGAGCTCACAATGCTGGTTTCTTCGGCAGCAGCACGGCCTGGATATCAGACAACACCCTGAGCGATGGTCACCCGTCCCAGCAGTATGTTGAGCTCCTCGCCGTTGTGGATGGCCAGCTGCAGGTGTCTGGGGATGATGCGGGTCTTCTTGTTTGTCCCGGGCCGCGTTGCCGGCCAGCTCGAGGATTTCAGCCGTCAGATACTCGATGCACAGCAGCCAGATAGACCGGGGCTCCGGCACTCACACGTTCAGCATAGTTCCCCTTTCGCAGGAGCCTGTGAACACGGTTAACAGGGAACTGCAGTCCGCCCCGAGATGAACGAGACTTGGCCTTGGACCGAGCTTTACCGCCGGTTTTTCCTCTTCCAGACATTTCCACAATCTCACAAACACTTTCACAAAGAATGAAGAAATCCTCCCGCACTCGCCCTTCTTATACCTTCTGGGGGAGTACAGTGGGGGCACTTGTGATGGGTCTCTCTCAGAGTGTTTACACAGCCCGCTCACCCTCACTGATATTCTATCTTTGAACTGCTGTAATATTGACCTTTAGTAATATTGCTGCTCCTCCTCCTTTCCCTATTTCCCTGTCCTTTCTAAACATCTTATAGACTTGAATATTAAGCTGCCATTCCTGCCCCGTTGGTATTCAGGTCTCTGTAATGATTTAATGGAATTATTTAACTTTACTCAATGGCTGATGTGAGCTGTGGTAAAATGTATTTCCAGCTGGTCAAGTCTTGCAGGTATCGACTGTCTCTTCAGTCCGATATCAGGTGAAGAATTACTGGCTGGTGTGGAATTTCCATTGATTGGGGGTTGGCGAAATCTACTGGGCGGAAACAGGAACTGCAACAGAGCGAGAAAGGATCCGTCAGAAACCAGTGAAAATGAAGAACAAAATCCAACAGTCTGCAGTGTCTGTTCAGGATCTGATGCTTGGGAACTATTTTATTATCGATTATTTTCAGCGATGGTGGTATAGTGGTGAGCATAGCTGCCTTCCAAGCAGTTGACCCGGGTTCGATTCCCGGCCATCGCAACTAAGTGTTTTTATTAGTTTATTTCCATCAGAAACTCTGAAGTTGATAATCGAATTTGATGCAGTTCAGTTGGATATTGTTTCCAAAACATAATCGGGTGTAAGTATAGTAAAATGTTTTCAACCTTCATTTCTTTTCCCTATAGAAGGAAAAGAGGAAAACATGCTGGAAATATTGAGTTACCAAGGGTCTTATGAGAGTGAGGAAGGGAAATGATGTGTTCGCCTTTATTGTAAGGGTGTTCGAATATAAGAGTAAGGAGGTCTTGCTGCAATTGTAGTATGAGGAAATATTGCGTAAAATTGGCCAATATTCGGTGGAGTTTAGAAGAATGAGAGGTGATCGCATTGAAATGTATAAAATTCTTAGACGGCTTGACAGGGTAGATGCTGAGAGTCTGATTCCCCTGGCTGGAGAGTCAAGAACTAGAGCTCATAGTCTCAAGATAAGGGCTCGGCCATTTAGGACCGACATGAGGAAACATTTCTTCACTCAAAGGATTGTGAATCTTTGGAATTCTCTACACCCCAGAGGGCTGTGGATGCTCAGTCGTTGAGTTATATTCAAAGCTGAGATCGATAGATTTTTGAACTCGAGGGGAATCAAGGGATATGGGGATCGGGCGGGAAAGTGGAGTTGAGATCGAAGATCAGCCATGATCTTATTGAATGGCGGAGCAGGCTCGATGGGCCATATGGCCTATTCTGCTGCTATTTCTTATGTTCTTATGCAGAGAGGTTTATTTCCAAGTGTGCTGATGACAATTTAGGTAGCACAGTAAACATTGTCGATGGGAGCAGAAATTTGCAAAGGGACATTGATAGATTAAGTGAGTGGGTAAAACTGTGGCAGATGGAGTTCAACGTGGGGAAGTGTGAGGTCATCCCTTTGGACCTTAAAACGATCGATCAGTGTATTTTCTAAATGGCAAGAAGCAAGGAAATGTGGGGGAGGAGAGCGATTTAGGGGTCCAAGTGTAGAAATCACTAAAAGTGATTACTAAATCACTATAAAAATATTAAAATGGAGATTAAATTTTGATCTTTATCTCAAGGGAATTCGAATAAAAAGCAGTGGAAGTTATGTCACCGTTATACAGAGCTCTGGTTCGGCATCATTTAGAGTTCAGTGCTCAGTTTTGGGCACCGCACTCTCTATAATGGCTTGGAATGAGAAGGGGTTTTTCAGTAAAGGAAGCTCACTGAACTGCAGGGTTTTTGAAGAGTTATGCTCAGAAATGGGAGCGGAGCTCATTTACTGCTTCACACTGTTACAACACATTGAGGAGAACAGCATCAATGAAGAAAAAGGGAATGAAATGAAATGAGTCACACAGTTGCATCTCGCTGCTCTGTCTGACCATTTTAATCGCTACTTCCCTGCAGAGGGATTTGAAAATTTGAAGGAAAAGCGTTGGGTGAAAGATCCTTTTGCTTTCGAAAATCCTGAATCAATAATGAAGCTAAACTTGATGCCTGAGCAAGAAAACGAGCCGGTGTGACTCACGTGTGAGCACACTGAAAACACGCCACAAGTCATTCAGTTTGTCATCTTTTTGGATCAGTGCTTTCAAAGTATATCCTCTGTTATGAATACTGCTCTGTTGTTGCTGCCGTTCACAACAACCTACCTGTGCGAACTGGGATTTTCGACTTTGACAAGGTTAAAAACAAGAGAAAGAAACTCAACAGCGCACCTGATATGCGTGAAGCACTTTCATCCTGTGATCCAGATTGGAACGAGATCATGAACAACTGACAGACCCACCCCTCACATTAAGTAAGTGAAACTCAACCTGATCTTCTTTTACTGTATTTATACTGTATTTAAAATGTTTTTCAAGCAACGTCGATGTCTAATTTTAGTTATTACTTGAAGTGAAGTGAAGAGCGAGCATGGACTGACCTTTATTGGGATATGATGAAAACTCCAGTCTGAAGTTATTATTTGGGATCCTGCGGGAAGTGTTCAACTTCAACTGGGTCACGAGAAAAATAGTTTGAGAAACTATGTTCTACATTGTCCGGTCAGTGTCTGTTCAGCAAACCCGCTCTGAATTTCTCAGTCTGCATTTCCAGAAACGGTTCTGTGCGCTACGCAGGCAATAAAACACTGACCCACAACCTGCGACTAATGGCGGCCGGAGGGCCCACAATCCCCCGCGCCACAGGAACCCCTCTATCTCTCCAAGGTGCTGATTTCTCCGGCCAGCGGCCCTTGCAGCGCCTGCGCATTGCGCCCCTTCGAATGGAGATAGACCGTATTCTACCGCGCGCGGCATTCTGGGTAAGGTCATCCACCATTGTAAACGCCGCTTGCTGATAATTCTGTGATGGGGTTTAGAAGGACGAGGTTTATTCAATCAAAAGCGAAATAATGCGGATGCTGGAAATGTGAAATATAAAGAGAAAATGCTGGTAATCCTCAGCAAGTGAGGCAGCAAGTCATCCTTAGGTTTCTGTTTGGAACTAGCGAACGTGCTTTTGGAGGAAGCAGCAATGAGCTCAAGGCGGTTCTCTTAACTTTACAGGCAGCCTACAGCTTAACATGTTGGTGCTGAGGGACAGGATACCTCTTTTCCTTTCTCAAACCTAAAAGCTTTCTGTGTCTGCCCGAACACGGCTGTTTTGCTCGAGCATTTGCCGCTGCTCACCAGCAGGGAGTGCCTTTGAGTAACAACACGTCAAACCGCTTTCAGGACAAAAAGCCTCCCATCAGTCAGACAGACAGGGCTCTCGCTGTTTCCTCAAGCTCGGTCTGCTGTTCTTGTCCGATAACCTCGTCTGCGTTCCGCAGGCTCGGGCTCTTCTCGGCATCATTCACGATTACTGTGCCTTTCCGTTCTGCGATTGCTCACTTCCGAATACTCGATACCGCGGATTGGAGCAAAGTATTGAAAGTATTCAGGGAGGGGCTAACCCAAGGCAAGATTTCTCTGCTGGTGATGGAGCTGCTTGGAGACGAGTGCAAAGCAACTACTGTGAAGGGCAGGTACCGAGTAAATCTCCGTCAGGCCAACGTGACTGCACGAGTCGGGGTGTTAAAAACGGTGAACAATCACCAAACAGAAGGATCTTTGCTGCTTCCCTTCGATCGCTCAGCTGGGAGAACAGAGGATTATTGTGGAAAACAAAGCAGAGTCACCCAGAGGTTGCTGGTTGAATTCCGGCTCCAAGTAGCGAATGTGATTTTGGAAAAAGCAGCAGTTAGATCAAGGCCGCTCACTGTGGCTTCCCGTTTCGCTGTTGCTCACTTGCTGACACGCGATACCGCCGATTGGAGCAAAGTATTGAATATATTCAGGGAGGGGGCAATTCGTGACGCTGCTTGGAGGCGAGTGTGAAGCGACCATTGTGAAGGGCAATCTTCTGACAGTAACTGGGGAATTCGCTCAAATGGTAAAGCGCTCGCTTAGTATGTGAGAAACAGCGGGATCGATGCTCGTATACTCCACTCACTTTTTTTACCTTGGGGAATTGTCCCGAAACAAAAATGGTGTCAGTTTTCAACAAATCCACAACCCACGGAAATCCTCAGCTTCGATCAAGAGAGGTCAAGCGGCAGCAAATCTTTTGGTGTGCTGCAGTAAGCAAAAGTTTTTGATTTTGGTGATTAGCAAAGATGCAAAGATGAATTGAGACATGGAAAAAAGCTTCACATGTCCTGATGTCTTTTCTGTGGATTGAACTCAGGGTTTACAAAGTTAATAAAACGAATGCATTCCCTGCTGTGTTAAGAGCGCACGAACGGTGGAGACTGCGAGGCAGTACTGCCAATTAGGTCAGTTTGCAAGCTACCTGAAGTCATAAAGTAATGGACAGTTTGCAAAAACAATCCAATCAGGTAGTAGTTGACCAGACAATATTCTGGTTTGCCATAAGACACGATCTCCACTTCTACACTGGCCAAGGGTGTGCAGAGAAAGGAGCAGCTCACACTCCCACAGCGCTGCGGTCTGAAAGGAACCGAGTCAGTCTCGGTCATGCACATGTGACTCCACGAGTCCGGGAGTGTCAAAAGGCGCACAGTGAATATTTACCAAAGAGAGCAATCTTTGCTGCTTCCCTTCGATCGTTCAGCTGGTACAGCGGAGGACTGTAATAGTATTAACAGATAAAAATCATCCTTAGCTTTCTGGTTGGAACGAGCGAACGTGCTTTTGGAGTAAGCAGAAATCAGCTTATGGCCGTTTTCTTTACTTTACAGACAGCCGACAGCTTAACGTGTTGGCGCTGAGGCACAGGAGACCTCCTTTCCTTTCTGAAACCTGAAAGCTTTTTGTGTCTGCCCGAAACCGGCTGTTTTGCTCGAGCACTTGCCTCTGCTCACCAGCAGGGAGTGCTTTTGAGTAACAACACGTCAAACTGCACTCACTTTCAGGCAAAAAGCCTCCCCTCAGTCAGTCAGACAGACAGAGCTCTCGCTGTTTCCTCAAGCTCGGGCTGCTGTTCTTGTCCGATAACCTCGTCTGCGTTCCGCAGGCTCGGGCTCTTCTCGGCATCATTCACGATTACTGTGCCTTTCCGTTCTGCGATTGCTTACTTCCGAATACTCGATACCGCGGATTGGAGCAAAGTGTTGAGAAAATTCAGGGAGGTGGCAATACGTGGCGCTGTTTGGAGGCGAGTGTGAAGCGACTATTGTGAAGGGCAAGTGGATTCGCTAAGGAGGGGAATTAGCTCAAATGGTAGAGCGCTCGCTTAGCATGCGAGAAGTAGCGGGATCGATGCCCGCATTCTCCACTCACTTTTTTACCTTGGGGAATTGTCACGAAACAAAAATAGTGTCAGTTTTCAGAAAATCCAGAACCCACGTCAATCCTCAGCTTCGATAAAGAAAGATCAAAGAGCAGCAAATCTTTTGGTGTGATGCAGTAAGCAAAAGTTTTTGATTTTGGTGTTTAGCAAAGATGGAAAGATGAAGTGAGACATGGAAAAAAGCTTCACAGGTCCTTATATCTTTTCTGTGGATTGAACTCAGGATTTACAAAGTTAATAAAACTAATGCACTCCCTGCTGTGTGAAAAGCGCATGAACGGTGGAGACTGCCAGGCAGCACTGCCAATTAGGTTAGTTTGCAAGCTATCGGAAGTCAAAAAGTAATGGACAGTTGGCAAAAACAATCCAGTCAGGTCGGAGTTGTCCAGACAATCTTCTGATTTGTCATTAGACACGATACCAACTGCTCCACTGGTCTCGGGTGTGCAGAGAAAGTAGCAGCTCATACTGCCACAGCGCTGCGGTCTGAGCAGGAAATGAGTCAGTCTCGGTCATGCACACGTGACTCCACGAGTCCCGGAGTGTCAAAAGGCGCACAGTGAATATTTACCAAAGAGAGCAATCTTGGCTGCTTCCCTTCGATCGTTCAGCTAGTACAGCGGAGGACTGCAATACAATTAACAGATAAGTCATCCTTAGGTTTCTGGTTGGAACGAGCGAATGTGCTTTTGGAGTAAGCAGAAATTAGCTCAAGGCCGTTTTCTTTACTTTAGAGACAGCCAAAAGCTTAACATGTTGGCGTTGAGGCACAGGAGACCTCCTTTCCTTTCTGAAACCTGAAAGCTTTTTGAGTCTGCCCAAAAACGGCTGTTTTGCTCGAGCACTTGCCTCTGCTCACGAGCAGGGCGTAACTTTGAACAACAACACGTCAAACCGCACTCACTTTCAGGCAAATCAGCCTTCCATCAGTCAGTCAGACGGACAGACAGACAGAGCTCTCGCTGTTTCCTCAAGCTCGGGCTGCTGTCCTTTTCCGATGACCTCGTCTGCGTTCCGCAGGCTCGGGCTCTTCTCGGCATCATTCACGATTACTGTGCCTTCCCGTTCTGCGGTTGCTCACTTGCGAATACTCGATACCACGGATTGGAGCAAAGCATCGAAAAAATTCAGGGAGGTGGCAATTCGTGGCGCTGTTTGGAGGCGAGTGTGAAGCGACTATTGTGAAGGGCAAGTGGATTCGCTAAGGAGGGGAATTGGTTCAAATGGTAGAGCGCTCGCTTAGCATGCGAGAAGTAGCGGGATCGATGCCCGCATTCTCCACTCACTTTTTTACCTTGGGGAATTGTCCCGAAACAAAAATGGTGTCAGTTTTCAGCAAATCCAGAACCCACGTCAATCCTCAGCTTCGATAAATAGAGATCAAAGAGCAGCAAATCTTTTGGTGTGCTGCAGTCAGCAAAAGTTTTTGATTTTGGTGTTTAGAAAGATGGAAAGATGAAGCGAGACATGGAAAAAAGCTTCACAGGTCCTGATATATTTTCGGTGGATTGAACTCAGGATTTACAAAGTTAATAAAACTAATGCACTCCCTGCTGTGTTAAGAACAGACCTACTGTTAAGACTGCCAGGCAGCATTGCCAATTAGGTTAGTTTGCAAGCTATTGAAAGTCATAAATAATGGACAGTTTGCAAAAACAACCCAGTCAGTTTGGAGTTGACCAGACAATCATCTGATTTGTCATTCGACACGATATCCACTGCTCCACTGGCCTAGTGTATGCAGAGAAAGTAACAGCTCACACTCCCACAGTGCTGCGGTATGAGCAGGATACGAGTCAGTCTCGGTCATGCACACGTGACTCCACGAGTCCGGGATTTTCATAAGGCGCACAGTGAACATTTACCAAAGAGAGTAATCTTTGCTGCTTCCCTTCGATCGGTCAATTGGTACAGCGGAGGACTGTCATACAATTAACAGATAAAAGTCATCCTCAGCTTTCTGGTTGAAACTAGCGAACGTGCTTTTGGAGTAAGCAGAAATTAGCTCAAGGTCGTTTTCTTTACTTTGCAGACAGCCTACAGCTTAACATGTTGGCGCTGAGACACAGGAGACCTCCTTTCCTTTCTTCAACCATGAAGCTTTTTGAGTCTGCCCGAATACGGCTGTTTTGCTCGAGCATTTGCCTCTGCTCACCAGCAGGGAGTGCCTTTGAGTAACAACACGTCAAACCGCACTCACTTTCAAGCAAATGAGCCTTCAGTCAGTCAGACAGACAGAGCTCTCGCTGTTTCCTCAAGCTCGGGCGGCTGTTCTTTTAATAAGGACATATGAACATAAGAAATAGGAGCAGGAGTAGGCCAATCGGCCCCTCGAGCCTGCTCCGCCATTCAATAAGATCATGGCTGATCTGATCCTATCCTCAAATATAAATTCATGTCCAATTTCCTGCCCGCACCCCGTAACCCCTAATTCCCTTTACTTCTAGGAAACTGTCTATTTCTGTTTTAAATTTATTTAATGATGCAGCTTCCACAGCTTCCTGGGGCAGCAAATTTCACAGACCTACTACCCTCTGAGTGAAGAAGTTTCGCCTCATCTCAGTCTTGAAAGAGCAGCCCCTTATTCAAAGATTATGCCCCCTAGTTCTAGATTCATCCATCCTCGGGAACATCCTTACCGCATCCACCCGATCAAGCCCCTTCACAATCTTATATGTTTCAACAAGATCGCCTCTCATTCTTCTGAACTCCAATGAGTAGGGTCCCAATCTACTCAATCTCTCCTCATATGTCCGCCCCCTGATCCCCTGGATTAACCGAGTGAACCTTCTTTGTACTGCCTCAAGAGCAAGTATGTCTTTTCTTAAGTATGTAGACCAAAACTGTATGCAGTATTCCAGGTGTGGTCTCACCAATACCTTATATAATTGCAGGAATACCTCCCTGTTTTTATATTCTATCCCCCCAGCAATAAAAGCCATCAATCCGTTGGCCTTCTTGATCACCTGCTGCACCTGCATGCTAACTTTTTGATTTTCTTGCACTAGGACCCCCAGATCCCTTTGTACTGCAGTACCTTCCGGTTTCTTGCCATTAAGATAATAACTTGCTCTCTGATTTTTCCTGCCAAAGTGCATAACCTCACATTTTCCAATATTGTATTGCATATGCCAAATCTCCGCCCACTCACCCAGCCAGTCTATATCCCCTTGTCGGTTTTTTGGTCTCTCCTTCTCCTTAACCATTACGGACAAATAATCAAATGTTAATCCCGTTTTTTCAGGAGTTCACGTTTTGGTGTTTAATTCCCTCACTGCACTGCTGTCTTTGCGTTAAACACCAGTTAGTCCCAGTCTCACTCAGTTTGTATCTTTAACTATAGTGCAACAGTAATTTAACAGGAACAGCAAATGCACCCCCTCCGTCTCTCTCACCACAACAAGCTCCACCTTGCCCTTCACCCTTCCTGATGCCAATTTTGCTTCCGGTTCAATGCGGCTATTTTGATTAAACTTCATGGCCGCCATTTTTTTTAAGATGCCCACCTTGTCCCTCAGTCAGATGGCCATCCTCCCCGTCAGCAAGATGGCTGCCTCACTGGTGGCCATTTCGTTTCAGGTTCATTGCAGCCATTTAGTTTAATCTTCAGGGCAGCCATTTTGTTTCATCTTCAGTGCAGCCTTTGGTTTAACATGATCACCTTGACCCCAATAAGATGGCCATCTTGCCCCCAAGTATGATATCCAGCTTGCACCTCAGTAAGATGGCTGCCGTCGAGGCGGCTATTTTGATCCCTGTCCCAGACTTTGAAATTGTTGTTCCTAGTATCATAGTGGGTACAGCACTGGAGGAGGCCTTTCGGCCAACCGTGCCTGCTCTGGCTCTTTGAAAGGTCGATCCCATTTCCCTCTCAGATCTTCCCCACCCCCCCCCCCCCAATCCTTATCTGGGCCATGTAGTAGTGGTAATGTGTAAATATGTAAATATATAGATATATATATATACACAAGTTGTTGTTGTGGTCGTTGCTGTAATGTATAACATTACAAGTTGTTATGTCCATAAAGATTGCATCTCATTCTTTACATTTACCTCCTTTATAAACTGGGCTTTGTTTCTGTGTAAATGAATGTTGCTGAGAGATTGTCCCTGTAACTGAGTGAGGGATCTTGCTGTCTATTTGTTTTTTTCAAGTTCTTTGCTTTGGCTCTTTTAAATGACATGAATTTATTTGAACTCTTTGGCTAATTGGAAAAAGCCATAAACTGAACGTTGACCACAAACTACAGGCTTTTTATCCACTGCTAATTAAAACAAGAGAAAAGAGCAAAGGGAAAGTTCGTTCACCTTTTTGTCCCCTGTTCCAGGAACAGAAGAGAAAACGAACTCGGGGCAGTTTGGGCCCTGCAGCAAATATTGACCAGGACAGAGAGTCAGACCGACACCTTTTAGGGGGAATGAGTGAGTGGCAAAGCAGGAGAGAAAACCCTGAAAACTTGTATTAGAGGAAGAGTGAAACAACATGCGCTCTTCAGTCTGTCCCGAGTCTCTCTCTCTATCTATCTCTCCCAACTTCCCTCTCTTCTCTTTAGATTCTCTGCTTGGTAACTGGGGATTATATCAATGGTGTTTGCTAAGAGATTGCCCGTGGAACGGAATGAATGTGAGTGAGTGTGAGTGTGAGGGAGCTCTGGGCTCTTGCTGTGCCTTTTTAATCCCTTGCTTTGTTTTTAACCAATTCCTTATTTCTCTCTCTCTCTCTCTCCAGTGGAGTATTTTTTGTGGAAATGCCGTAACATGAAGATGTGGAAAGAGAAATTTTGGGAGGAGGAGGAACCCTTGGAAAAGAAGCTTTCTCTCCAGAGGGGACTGACCAAGGCCTTCACCACAGATTGCATCCAATGGAGCTCACGTGAGTTGTGTCTGGGTTATTGTGGGATCACTGGGAGCACTGTGGGGTCATTGGCTCACTGTGCGATCTCTTTGGGACATTGAGAGATCAATTGATCACTGTGATCACTGGGTCACTGTGGGATCATTGATTCACTGTGGGATCACTGGGTCATTGTGGGATCACTGGGGGACACTATGGGTTCACAGTTGGATCACTTGGTCACTGTGGGATCACTGTGTCATTGTGGAATCACTGTGGGACACCGTGGGATCACTGGGACACAGTGGGATCACTGATCATTGTGGGATACTGTGGGATCAATGGGACATTGTGGGATCACTGGGATATTTTGGGATCACTGTGAAATTGTTTGATCACTGGGTCACTGCGGGATCTCTGTGGGGCATTGAGGGATCACCTGGTCACTGGGATCAATGAGTCAATGTAGACTGCTCCTGTTTCTGTGCAAGAGCCTTGATGTGGTGAATGGTCTCCTCGTGTTCCTATGTAACAGGCTTGAGGTGCTGATTGGCCTCCTGTTGCTGTCTAACAGAATTGGAGGGCGGAATGGCCTCCTTCGTTTTCTGTGTAACAGCCTTGAGGGGCTAAATGGCCTCCTCTTTTTCCTGTGTAACAACCTCGAAGGGCTGAATGGCCTCCTCCTCTTCCTGTATAACAGCCTTGAGGGGCTGAATGGCCTCCTCCTGTTCCTATGTAATAGGCTTGAGGGGCTGATTGGCCCACTGTTCCTGCACAAAAGACTTTAGGGGCTGAATGGCCTCCTCCTGTTCCTATGTAATAGGCTTGAGGGGCTGATTGGCCGACTGTTCCTGCGTAACAGCCTTGAGGGTCAGAATATCCTCCTCCTGTTCCTATCCAACAGGCTTGAGGGGCTGAATGGCCTCCTCCTGTTGCAATGCAACAGACTTGAGCGGCTTATTGGCTTTCTGTTATTGCGTAACAAGATCGACAGGCTGAATGGCCTCCTCCTGTTCCTGTTTATCAAGCTCGATGGGCTGAATGGCCTCCTCCTGTTCCTGTGCAATATGCTTTAAGGGCTGAATGGCCCCCTCCTCTTCCTGTGTAACAGGCTCGAGTGGGTGAATGTCCTCCTCTTGTTCCTATGTTTAAGGCTCGAGGGGATGAATGACCTGCTTCTGCTCAAAAGTGTATAAGAAATCACAGCAGGAGTAGGCCATTTGTCCCCTCGAGCCTGCTCCACCATTCAATATGATCATGGCTGATCTGCAATCTCAACTCCACTTTCTTGCCCTATCCACATCTCCCTTGATTCCCCTCGAGTCCAAAAATCTATCGATCTCAGTCTTGAATATATTCAATGACTCAGCATCCACAGCCCTATGGGGTCGAGAATTTAAAATATGCACGACCCTCTGAGTGAAGAAATTCCTCATCATCTCAGTCCTAAATTGCTGACCCATTATCATGGGTCGATGCCCCCTAGTTCTAGATTCCACAGCCAGGGGAAGCAACGTCTCAGCATCCACTCTGTCAAGCCTCCTCAGAATCTTATATGTATCAATTGTATTACATAGGAACATAGGAACAGGAGTAGGCCATTCAGCCCCTCGTGCCTGCTCCGCCATTTGTTGAGATCATGGCTGATCTGTGATCTAACTCCATGTAACTGCCTTTGGCCCATATCCCTTTATACCTTTGGTTGCCAAAAAGCTATCGATCTCAGATTAAATTTAGCAATTGAGCTAGTATCAATTGCCGTTTGCGGAAGAGAGTTCCAAATTTCTACAACCCTTTGTGTGTAGAAATGTTTTCTAATCTCGCTCCTGAAAGGTCTGGCTCCAATTTTTCGATTGTGCCCCCTACTCCAAAAATCCCCAAACAGCGGAAATAGTTTCTCTCTATCCACCCTATCTGTTCCCTTTAATATCTTATAAACTTCGATCAGTTCACCCCTTAACCTTCGAAACTCTAGAGACTACAACCACAATTTGTGTAATCTCACCTCGCAACTTAACCCTTGAAGTCCGGGTATCATTCAAGTAAACCTATGCTGCACTCCCTCCAAGGCCAATATGTCTTTCTGAACGTGCGGTGCCCAGAATTGCTCACAGTACTCCAGGTGTGGTTTAACCGTGGTTTTTTATAGCTGCAGCATAACTTCTGCTCCCTTGTACTCTAGTCCTCTAGATATAAAGGCCAACATTCCATTAGCCTTCTTGATTATTTTCTGCACCTGTTGATGACACTTCAATGATCTATGTACCTGACCCCCTAAGTCCCTTTGGACATCCACTGTTTTTAATTTTTTAACATTTAGAAAGTACTCTGTTCTATCCTTTTTTATCAAAAGTGGATGACCTCACATTTGTCTACATTGAATTCCATTTGCCACAGTTTTGCCTATTCACCTAATCTATCAATATCGCTTTGTAAATTTATGTTTACATCTACATTGCCTACAATGCCACCAATCTTTGTGTCATCGGCAAACTTAGATATGAGATTTTATATGCCTTCATCTAAGTCGTTAATAAATATTGTGAATAATTGAGGCCCCAAGACAGATCCCTGAGGGACTCCAGTCACATCCTGCCAATGTGAGTACCTACCCATTTTCCCTACTCTCTGTCGCCTCTCGCTCAGCCAACTTCCTAACCAAGTCCGTACTTCAAAAAATTCAATCAGGTTTGTCAGGCACGACCTACCTTTCACAAATCCATGCTGGCTCTCTCTGATTAACTGAAAATTCTCGAGGTGTACAGTCACCCTATCCTTAATTATAGACTCCAGCATTTTCCCCACTACAGATGTTAGGCTAACTGGTCTATAATTCCCCGGTTTCCCTCTATCTCCTTTCTTAAAAAGCGGACTGTGAGAGAAGATTAAATGGGTGGGTAGGATCCATGGTGGGGTAGAGTGTACATGGGCTGTGGGAGGAGATTAATTGGATCGGTAGAATCCATGATAGGGGAGAGTGTACATGGGATGTTGGAGATGAGTAAATGGGTAGTGGAATCCATGATATGGTAGAGTGTACATGGGCTGTGGGACGAGTTAAATGTGGGTAGAGTTCATGATTGGTTGTAGTGTACATGGGGTGAGGGAGGAAATTAAATGGGTGGATAGAATCCATGATATGGGAAAGAATGCCTAGGCTTTCGGAGATGATTAAATGGGTGGCAGAATCCAAGTTAGGGGAAGAGTGTAGATGGGCTGTGGGAGGAGATTAAATGGCTGGGTAGCATGCATGATTGGGTGGAGTGCACACGGAGTGTGGGAGTAGGTTAAATGGATGGGGAGATAACACGATAGGGGAGAGCGTACATGGGCTGTGGGAGGAGATTAAATGGGTGGAGCAGATTCCATGATAAGATAGAATGTACGTGGTATGCGGGAGTTGAGGAAATGGGTGGGTAGAATCCATGATAATTAGAGTGTATATGGGCTGTGGAGGACATTAAATAGGTGGGTAGAATCCATGATAGGTAGAGTGTAGATGGGCTGTGCGATAATTTGAAGTGTTCATGATTAGGTGTAGTGTACATCGGGTGAGAGAGGGGACTAAATGGGTGCGTTGTGTCCATGATAGTGTAGAGTGCACAGGGGCTGTGGGAGGCAATTAAATGGGTGGTTAGAGTCCATGATAGGGGAGAGTGTACATGGGCTGTTAGAGGAAATTAAATGGGTGGGTAGAGTCCATGATATGGTATTGCATAGAATGTAAAGTACAGAAACAAGCCATTCGGCCTAACAGGTCCATGCCGGTGTTTATGCGCTACACAAGCCTCCTCCCGCTCTATTTCATCTAACCTTATCAGCAAATCCTCCTATTTCTTTCTCCCTCATTTGTTCATCTAAATTCCCATTAAATCCATCTATGCTAGTCACCTCAACAACTCCTCATGGTAGCGAGTTCCACATTTCAATTACTCTCAGGGTAAAGAAGTTTCTCCTGAATTCCCGATTGGATTTATGAATGACTATCTTCTACTTGTGGCCCCTAGCACTAGTCTCCCTGCAAGTGGGAACGTGTTCTCTAATTCTACCCGAATAAACGCTTTCCTAATCTTAAAGACCTGTCTCAAGTTTCCCCTCAGTCTTCACTTTCCTTGAAAAAAAGTGCCCTAGCTTGCATAATCTTTCCTGATACATATCACCTCTCAGTTGTGGTATCATCCTAGTCAATCTTATTTGCACCTTGACCAGTGCCTCTCTATATTTTTTATAATATGGAGATCAGAATTGTAGAGTGCACATGGGCTGTGGAAGGAGATTAAATGGGTGGGTAGAGTCCATGATGGGGGAGAGTGTACATGGGCTGTGGGCGGTGATTGAATGGGTGAGTAGAGTCCATGATAGGGGAGAGTGTACATGGGCTGTGGGAGGTGATTATATGGGCGGGTAGAGTCCATGATAGGTGAGCGTATATATGGGGTGTGGGAGGAGATTAAATGGGTTGGTAAAGAGCATGAAGGCGGAGAGTGTTCATGGGCTGTGAGACGAGATTAAATGGATGGGTAGAAATCATGATAGGGGAGAGTGTACATGGGCTACGTGAGGAGATTAAAATGGGTGGGTAGAGTTCATGAAAGGGGAGAGTGTTCATAGCCTTCCAGAACCCACTTGGCCTGAGAGAACTCCCCTGTGCTTCGTTCAATTCGATTCCATCCTGTAACTCACTCACGGGTATCTGTTATGCTATATATAACAACACCCCCCTCCCCCAGCCCACGCTGAACACCTCGATTAGATTCCAGCCTGTAACTCTCTCCCGGGTATCCGTTATTCCATATATAAACCACCCGAGCCCCTCGATTAGATTCCAGTCTGTAACTCACTCCCAGGTCTCAGTTATTCTATTTATAAACTTTCTAGGGATCAGTTCCACACCAGGTGAGATCAGTTAACTGAGCAAAGAGGTCTGTTGTCAGGAGCATCTTAAAGGAGGAAAGGGAGAGGTTGTATAGATTTAGGGATGGAATTACAGAGCTTAGGGCCAAGACAACTGAAGACACGGTCGCCAATGGTGCAGCAATCAAAACTAGGGATGTGCAAGGGACCAGAATTGGAGGAGCACAGGGATCTCGGAGGGTCGTTGGGCTGGAGGAGGTTACAGAATTAGGGAGGGGGCGAGGCCAGGAAGGGATTTGAACACGACGATGAGGTTTTTAAAATCGAGGCATTGCCGGACCGGGAGTCAATGTAATAACACACGAACAGAAACTTACGGTTCACTGCCCGGCAGACAGGTGGAGAAGACATTGATGTCCGCGGGGGAACAGTCAGGGTCACAGCGACAGGCGAGTTCGCAGAATCCACTAGTTATGTCACAGGTGCAAATGGGAACGGCTAGAACAAGACACACAAAGAGTGATCTTACAACAGAGCACGGACGGTCTCAAAGACCACCTCCCTCTCTTGTCTGAATCGACGATCGCCGTCTTCTCCATCGCCCAAAATTAGTCTACAGACGTATCCTCCCACTGGGGGAGGAGAGGGAAACACAAACTGGAGGAGGGAGGGAGAAACAAACAGAGAGGGTGAAACACAAACTGAGGGATGGTGGGAGAGAGAGAGAAACACAAACTGGAGAGGGAGGGAGAGAGAAACACAAACTGGAGGAGGGAGGGAGAAACACAAACTGGGGGAGGGAGATGGAGAGAAACAGAAACTGGGGAAGGGAGATAGAAACAAACTGGGGGAGGGAATGGGACTAGATTAGACAGGGCTTGATGGCCGGCGCGGACACGATGGGCCGAAGGGCCTCTATCAGTGCTGTATAACTCTATGACTCTATGACTATGACTCTATGACTCAATGACTCTATGACACTGCTTCCTACTCACCGAATTACAGCCTCCAGATACCCAGCGCAACCCACATAATAAAAAGTAACAATTATGTTTTTTTTTGTTATACAATTTTCAATGGGGTGCAGGAATAGAGAGACTTTATGATGGCTGGGCGATGCTAAGGCTGTTAAATAAGCACACGGGATCCTTGGCTTCATAAATAGAGGCACAGAGTACAAAAGCAAGGAAGTTATGCTAAATCTCTATAAATCACTGGTTAAGCCGCAGCTGGAGTATTGCGTCCAATTCTGGGGACTGTACTTTTTGACGGATGTCAAGGCAGATTTACCAGAATGGTACCAGGGATGAGGGACGTGGTTTGCGGAAAGACTGGAGAAGCTGGGGTTGCTCCCAATGGCAGAAGGGTCTGTGATCAGAGGAAACAGATTTAAAATAATCGACAAAAGAGCCAGGTGGAGAGGTGAGGAGATGAGGGTGGTGGAAGCAGATTCAATAATTACTTTCAAAATCGAATTGGATCAATCCTTGAAGGGGGGAAATTTGCGAGACTTTGGGGAAAGAGCAGTGGAGTTGGTCTAATCTGCTCGCCCTTTCACAGAGCTGGCACAGGCGCGATGGGCTGAGTGGCCTCTTCCTGTGCAGTTTGATTCTCGGTCACTTTTGGGCTCCGACTCACTGCCCATTTGACTGGGAGACGGTAGAGTGACCGCTCCATCCTCCCCTTCCCCCGAGCCCAGCTGTTAATTGTATCCATGTGATTTATATCAATTAGTGTTAATTGTATTCAGCTGGTGCGGATCAATTCGGGACTCTCTTGCATCAATATGTACGAGAGCTTATCCAGGGGGTGGGTTGTGTCGGTCTCTGTGAATAAAGGTTTGGAAGCAACTGAAGACCAGGCTTTAGTATTCAATCCTTCAGCACATTGATCTCCAGTAATAACACCAGCTGGGCACCAAGCGCTGCGAGAGTCAATATTCACAGGGACCGCAGGAGGCCCCAAGTAACTCCATCCAACTCCACACTTCAACTCCTTCAAAACGTCCCCCTCCCCGTCAGTCCCTCCCCCGGTTACCCTGCTCAGTCTCTCCCATTCCCATCTCCCTACCGCTCCCCCTTAGACCTTCAACATCCCATCCCTCCCCGTCTCACCCAGAGGTCCTCCCCACCCCTCAGTCCCTCCCCTCCCCATTTCTCCACCCCTACCCACTCAGTCCCTCCCCATTAACCATCATTCCCTCCCCCCTCTCCCCCATCAGTCCTTCCACCCGTCTCTGCAATCAGTCACTCTCCTTCCTTTCTCCCCACCCCTCCACGGTCAGGCCCTCCTATCCCCATTCAGTCCTTTCTCCCATCTCCCCCTTTAGTCCATCCCCTCCCCGTCTCCCCACCTGTCCGACCTCAGACCCTGCCCCGGCCCCATCAGTTCCTGCTCCAGTCCCCCACTTCAGTCCATCCGCTCCTCTCTGTCCACAGACCCTCCCCTTCCCCCAGCAGGCCGTTCTCCAGTCTCCCTTCCCTCCATTCAGTCCCTCCTCTCCCGTCTCCCCACTTCGCCGCCTTTAGACCCTCCCCCCGTCAGTCCCTTCCCCAGACCCCCCCTTCAGTCCCTCCCCTCCCCGTCTCTCCACATCTGCGCCCTCAGTCCATCTCACTCCCCCATCAGTCCCTTCTCCCAAGTGCACCATCAGTCCCTTCTCCAGTTTCCCCCCTCAGTCCCTCCATCCGCATCTCCCCATCTCTCCGCATTCAGTCCCTTCCCCTCCCCATCAGTCCGTTCTCCAGTCTCCCCCTTCAGTTCCCTCCACCTCTACGCCCCCAGACCATCTCACTCCCCCATCAATCCCTTCTCCCGTGTCCGCCATCAATCCCTTCTCTTGTCTCCCCCCTCAGTCCCTCCCTCCGCATCTCCCCATCTCTCTGCACTCTGTCCCTCCCCCTCCCCATCAGTCCCTTCTCCCGTCACCCCCCTCAGTCCCTCCCTCCGCATCTCCCCATCTCTCCGCATTCAGTCCCCCGCTTCCCCATCTGTCCCTTCTCCCGTCTCCAGCCATCAGACCCTCCCCCTCTCTTTCATTCCCTCCCGCGGTCAGCCCTCTCAGTCCATCCCATTCCCGTTTCGTCATCTCTCCCCCTCAGACCTTCACCCTCCCGTCCTTCCCCGTCTCCCAACCTCCCCTCCCTCTGACCCTCTCCAGCCCCCATCATTCCCTTCTCTCGTCTCTCTAACTCTCCACCATCAGACCCTCACCCTCCCGTTTCCTGCCTTGATGTTCCAAGTCGCGTTTTGTGCTGTTACAACGGCTGGAGATTGGGTCCCTCCGTCCCGTGGTTGCGGCCCCATTAACGCCGCTCGGGCCTGGAATCGGATGAACTTCATCTCGGACCGCTCTCACTGCAACATTCCCGGGTGCGGGCCTTCCCTCTGTCGGTCTCGCCCCCGCCCGCCAAGCCCGGCCCGAGGCCGCCATCATCATCCTCCCGGCGCCGGCCTGTTGCTGTGGGAATGTGGCACAGGGACCGCGCGGCGCATGCGCGGCATCCCTCGGGTTGGGGCGCTCGGGACGTTTCATGTCGTTTTTGCTTGTCACGTGATGGGAGGATTCTGCCCAGGATGAGGCGGGGGTCTGGGTTGGAGGTGAGAGCTGTCAATCAAAGGGCCTGGAGTCAGCATTCACAGCGCACAGGGTTTGGAGATTTTGTTTAAAATGCAAAGTCTGCAAGAATGAAATAAAGACAAAAATGTACAAAAAAGGGAAAAACCGCAAATGCAATAATCTGCATTTAAAACAGACATGTCCAAACTCACATAAGGCTGTGACAGTCTTGAAATTGGGATCTGTATTTTTTATACATGTGCACAAACATTTATTATAGAAACATAGAAAAAAGGAGCAGGAGTAGGCCAGTCGGCCCTTCGAGCCTGCTCTGCCATTCAATATGATCATTGCTGATCCTTTATCTCGATACCATATTCCCGCTCTCTCCCCTTACCCCTTGATATTTATTGGTGTACCTGGACACCCAAACCCCTTTACTCCTCTACAGTCCCTAGTTTCTCACCTTTAAGAAATTACTCCTATTTCTCACCTGATGCCTGCAATAAATGCTCTTTGTATAACTCCCCACATCTTTACTGTCCAGCTCTGTTTCCACTGTTCGCTGTCCAATAATAACAGACACGGTGAGACTTTAATATTTTTTAGATTTCTAAATGTACTTTATTTCATTAAATTTATGGACACACACAGTTCAATGTAAATATCACAGTACCAAATTCAAAACAATACAATACAGATCGTACACACTCCGATTCCATTCTTACAATTCAAAACTGGGTAAATATTTTCTAATACATGCTGTACAATTCAAAGTGAAATGGCCTTGCACAGTGGCCATTCCCCGGGGAACAGTCCGTCGAGCACAGCGTAATGTGTTGCTGAACTGTTGGGGGTGAAACCCTCTTCGATTCCACGGTATAGGTGTCCTGTCTCTGTGGAGGGGGGTTATCACCTTTTACCTGAAACACGGATCCATTCGACCACATTCATGTCAGTGTTTGGCAAACACTATCTGAATGTCTTTCACACACCTGTCGAACCTTGGGGTCAGAGACTGAGGGGGTAATTTCACCTTCACTGCTTGGGCGGTAAACTGACAGAGCAGAAATTAAAATCGGGGCGGTTCAATGAGGGACCGGTGATCCGCTCTACCAGTTCAGCCCCAAGCAATGGTGAAAATTTCCCTCCACGTGTTGTGAACCGGTGGCGTTTGAAACAATGGACCAGCTTGTGGGCTTCGAAGATTGATACCAGGGCGTAGGTCAGGAAAGGTGTGGCCGATTTTAAGTATCCCCGCCTGGAGGAAATGGGGTGGTAGAGACGAGTAAATGGTGTCAGGTCACTTACAGTCCATTCATCGGTGACGTTCCTGCCTCCACCATCGCGGGTAGGGTCCTGAGAGGAGCGGCCGGACCTACGCCCTAGTATCAATCTTCGAAGCCCACAAGCTGGTCCATTGATTCAAACTGCATCGGTTCAAAACATGTGGCGGGAAATATTCTGGTCAGGTCACGTGTAATATGTAAATCAGAGTATTATGACGTACGTGGGACACCATTTAATGTTGGGCACAAATGGGTGGAGGAGCCGCCCTTTCGATGGGCATTGAGTGTCCAGAACACGGAGAAGTTTCTTTTTAACTTATAATTTGTTGAGCCAGGAGAAGCAGGAGAGCTTTCCCTTGGCCTGCTGCGGCCGTGCGAAATCTCCCGGCTCCTGATCGTCTCGGAAATGTATGAGGAGGTTTCCTTTAAAATCTGTGTAACCAGGTCCAGCCTCATTTCCCATTAATCTCGCTTCAGTGAGTAAATATTGCTGTACAACAGCTCAGAGAGGAAACAATCTCCGGAACTCCCCACTGGAGTTTGAAATTACATTAATATTTTACCAGTTAGTAAAGGTCCGGGTGTTGGTCCATTATTATTCTGTTCCGGTCAAAACAAATGTCCCAATGAACAGGACGCAGTCTGACCCTGACAGCTCACCCTCAGTCCATCCCACCGGGCAGTGTGTGTGATGGGAAATAATCATCAACCGAAAAGGAGGATTTGATTTTATTCATTTCAGGATTAAACATTTCATATTGAAATATTTAATATTAAAATTACATTATTTCCAGACTAAAAACAATTTCATGTTAGAATCACATCTTGTATCATTTCACAATACCGTAATTGTCGGGAAACATATAATTCCTGTCTGGTATTTTCGAATCTATTTAAAGCATTGGATTGCTATCAGTTACTTTATTAAACTTTTCGTTGTGAATGAATCCTAAAATTAGGCGTTGTGAATAACGGGCTCCCGAACCGCTACCACCCGTCTTATGCAAACGCGAAATGTGAAAATCTACTCTAATTGACTTTTTATTTCATATGGGAGGAAAGTGTTCAGACATTTCTATGATTTAACGAATGTAACAATTAGATTGAGTGGGTATTTCACCCCGTTCTTCAGCTCCTCTCTGAATTTAGTCTGGGTCAGGACATAAATACACGTGTTGGTGCAGGAACTGAGAAGTTGAAGCATGAAGGCGGCTGACTCAATGTCACTCTCCGTATAATATTGGGCGTTTGTTACCCGCAGAGAAATAAAATAAAAAACGAATGTACTCCATAACAATATAAAACTACCTGATATACTGAAGAGTAAAATGATGGATTTCCTTCGGTTCTCCATCTCTGGATCCTTGTGATTCTCTCCATTGCTGCGGCCCCGGAGTCCCCGGCGGACTCTACTGGCCGCTAAAATGTGCCTGGCGGTGAGAAGATTTAACAGTAAAATCAGAATGAATGGGAGACAAGGAGTTATCACGACATTAAACAAGTCAAACGCTGCCCAAGCGGGTGAAGTGAAAAAGGTCAGTTTCCAGACACAACCCCGGGGTACATTGTCCATTATATATTCCGGGTCATATACAAAGTACCAGGGAATATTCAGTAAACAGCTCAGAGCACTCACCACCCCGATAACAGCAACCGCCGTTCTCTCGGTGCAATATTTTGTTTTCAGCTTCTGACAACAAATGGCCACAAATCGATCAAAGCTGAAAACCGCTGTGAACCAGACAGAGGCCGGTGAGGCTGTTAAACTCAGGACGACAATGAGACGGCACACGGGGGTAATGGTCAAGAATGAAACTGGGAAATAAATATCAACAATGCGCCACAACATGACATCAGTGATAACGACCAGGAGATCGGCCGCTGCCATTCCCACCAGGTAGCGAGTGATACATTTGGAGAGTCCGCACTTTCCTCGGGACAGGATCACAATCGCCACCAAGTTAACTGTAAGAGAAAGAAACAGAAGCAGAGAAATTACTGATCAGACCTGGAGACAAAGCAGCAGTTTGAGAGGATCTGGGGTGTAATTGCCAGCTTTGTTGCTGCGTCAAACGGTGGAAACTGATTCACTGACCTGGGCAGCGCTTTCGGGCAGCGAAATGGTTTAAAACACAATGATCAATAATGAATTGGGAAATTGATACAGAAAGTGAATGAAGTGATCACCGGATCCACTGGAAGAGCCGAGTGAGGGCGCAGTGCACGTGGGGAAGGGAGAAGGGGTTTTACCGAGCGGGAATCCAATGGGTTAATTCTAGATTTGGGCTCCAGGTGGAACGGAAAGTGAGCGAGGGCCGGTTCGGTGGCGGGGATCGGGGGACAGGTGTAAGTGCTGCTGGTTTGTTGCTCTGGGTTGAGACAGCTGACAGGGGCTGGCTCAAAACGGGAAAGACCGTGATCAGTGGCGGTGAGTTTTATGCTTCGAATCGGCATGGAAATGGCAGCTGGAGGTGGAGCCGGTGAGTGAGATTGTGAGGGAGCCAGTGAAAAATGATATGTAGGAGCTGGAGGGGAGTCAGGAGCAGATGGCTTGGGAAAACGAATGAAATGAAGCAACGGGTGAGGAGACAGAGGATTCAATGCAGTGGGAGGAGAGCTGGGATTCACAGGGAGAGACTGCAGCAGAGTGTGAGAGGAAATCTAATCTATAGGTCCCACTAACACAAATCATTCAATAAATTCAACCTTTAATATCTGTGGTGATTGGTGTCAGGGAACGTCTCGTTTTTTACATGACGTGGTCAATAAATTTACTTTGCATATTGAATTAAAATTAAATTAAAATGCACTCATTAAATTGGCCATGTTCTTTATTGAATGAAGCCGTCACATAACTTTTAGCATACAATATCCTAATAATTCAATGCGGTCAAGAATCACTGATTTTAATCTTTAATTACATTTCAGTTATGTTAATTTATTCAGTCAGTAAACCAGTAATAGGAATATTCACATAAACAGACTGTGGACCCGATAGGAATAAACACACCCGGCGAGAGTACAATAAAACTCTCAGAATCTGACAACATCCTAATAACGCCTTCAAGTCTCATTTGCTCTTCATAATTGAATTGGAAGTTTCAGCAGTTCATTCCGAAGAATTGTTCACAACGCTGCCGCTCTCTCTGTCTCTCTCTGTCTCTCTCTCGTTCCGACTCCCCCTCCATCTCGTTTTCATTCTCTATCTCTCCTATCTATCTCCCCGCACTCTCTCTACTCTCTTTTTCAAAGCGCCTTTTCGCATCCGAGTAAATCCTAACATTCTGCGCCTGCTTTCTCTTCACCAGCCCCGTGTTCCAACGATCCTATTCTTAATGTCAGTTTATTAAATTGTGAAGCCACTGTGAATAGTTTAACGTTTCTACAGATCATCCAAGTCTCCACCTGTTCACCTACACTGTTCACTTCATCTATAACGCATGGAATAAACAGAATTGTACCCCTCTTCCAGACACACCTCACAATAATTGAAATTCCTTCTCCTCTAATTACAAAGTACACCGTTAGATGGCGGCATTGTTCAATTAACAAAACACCAACATCACCGCTGCTACTTGCAATCTACAGATAAATAGAAGAGCTCATGTTTCCAACAGATAAAGTGCAAACTGATACAACATAACCTCAAAAATATTGCATTTTACAGTGAATTCATCCACAGTTAATCAGAGAATGAGATGTGATAGAATCAGCATCAAACTCAGTTCAGTAACCAGACATCTGAAGCGGCGTCAGATACACATACAACGAAATAATCTTTCATAACAGTGACAACCAAAAAATACATTGAAATCCCTGTTAAACTGAACCATGTTATCTTGGAGAGAGGACATTGCACTGCCTCCTTGTAACATTGAGACCCTGAGCTGTCTCATGACCAATCACTGAAAACACATTTATGAAAAAAATATTCCAGGACAGGTTAGTTCCAAAACATGAAACTGTTAACAGCTCCTGGTGGTCTGATACCAGCTATTAGCCCAGACACCTGATCCCAAAACATTCAGTACAGAGAATATTTCAGTAACAATGACAAGGTTAGATATACAAGATCATAACGCATAAAATGCAGCTGCTGCAAGACAAAAAGAAAGAGACTTAGGACAGTCAATCAACTGATAGAACAGAACAGTCCACTGTGTAATACACGATGGGAGAAAAATCGTGTCAAATACAGCAGCAGAGTTAATATCGATTTACACCATGAACAGCTGAGATAATGGCTTACCTGGAACCCCAACGGCTGCAAGAACAGGATAATAAATACATTCTATCTGATACATTAGTGAATATCCCATTTCTGTGAGAAGCAATGACTTCTGTTGGCCTGGAAAGCGTTGCTCCGGCACGCAGTCTGTGTGGATTCATTACAGCGATCCCTGATTTATACAGCGGGTAAATCTCCACTGACACGGTTATACCCCTGATCATTGCTATTAGTTACAGTCATCTGAACAAACACAATACATCAGCAGCTTTGACTCCGATGTAAATGATGACGTGGATATATCACAAACATCTCAAAGTTCAGAACCTTGTCTTAATGAGACCTCTCTCAGGAATAAAGTGAAAAGCTGTGCTCAGAAAGGACTGGTCCGAAAATCAGCGGCTTCATTTACAGTTTTCATGTAATTGTATTGACCATGTTCACTCCTGGAGATTCATTTCTAAATTTTACAGATATCTCTACATTGTACATTGAATCCAGGGACACAAGCAGACCCGTTTCACTCTGTTCCTGCAGTTCCCCAGTAAGAATATGAATGTTGAGTCTCTGACACGACGACAACCTCTATAAGGGACACCATCCTTTCAGGCAATGCTTAACAACCCTCTGTGTGAAAGAATATTCTCCTCATTTCCCCTCTAGTTGTTTTGTTAATTATTTTAAACCTATGTCCTCTGGTTACCAATCCAGTTGCCAGAGTAAACAGTTTCCCATATTTGCTCTGTACAAATCCTCATTATTTTGAACACCTCGATTAGGTCTCCCCTTATCCTTCTCTGATCTCAGGAGAACAAGCCCAGCTTCTCCAATCCCTCCACAAAAATGAAGTCCTTCATCCCTGGCATCACTCTGGTAAATCTCCTCTGTACCCTCTCCAAGGCCTTGACATCCTTCTTAATGTGTGATGCCCAGTGTTGTACACAATAGTCCAGCTGAGGCCTAGCCAGTCTTTTGTAAAGGTTTAACATCACTTCCCTATTTGTGTATTCGATGCCCCTATTTACAGACCCATGTATCCCATACACTTGCTTGAACGCCTTATCAACTTGCCCTGCTACCTTCAAAGATTTGTGAATATACGCCCCCCGGTCCGTCTGCTCTTCCATCACCCTCAAAATAGTACATTGAGTTACATCGAAAATCCAGCACAGAAACAGGCCATTCGGCCCAACTGGTTTATGCCAGCTTTTTTGCTGCACACGAGCCCCCTCCCTCCCCACTTCATCTAACCCTATCAGGGTATCGTTTTCCTTTCTCCATCTTGTGCTCATCGAGCTTCCCCTTAAATGCATCTGTGTTATTTGCCGCAATTACTCAATGTGGTAGCACATTCCACATTCTTACCACTCTTTGGTAAATAAGTTTCTCCTGAATTCCTTATTGGATTGATTAGTGACTATCTTATATTTATGACCTCTAATTTTGGACTCCCGCAAGTGGAAACATTTTCTCTACGTCTAACCTACCAAACCACATCATTATCTGAAAGACCTCTATCAGGTCACCCCTCAGCTTTCTCCTTTCTGCAGAGAAGAGATCCAGCCTGTTCAGCCTTTACTGATAAGTGTATCTTCTCACTTCTGGTATCATCCTTGTGAATCTTTTTTGCCCTCTCTCCAATACTTTTATATCTTTCTCTAATATGGAGACCAGAACTGTGCGCAATTCTACAAGTGTGGCCTCACAAGGCTCCACACAAGTTTAACATAACTGCTTTGCGTATCAATTCTACGCCTCTAGATTTGAACCCCAATGCTTGATTTGCCTTTTTTAACTTGTGTTGCTACTTTTCGTGATTTGTGTATCTGTGCCCCAAAATTTTATTCTTCCAGTACTTTCTTTACAATACATGGTGAAATGGCCTTGCACGGTGGCATTTCCCCATAAACCTTTTGCATAGGCTGCACCTCGCTTCATTGTATCCCGCAGCACGTACTCCTGGTCCTTGGAGTATGTCAGTTGGCAACATTCGGTCATGGACAGCTCCATCAGCTGGAAGACCAGCAGGTTTCAGGCGGACCCAGGGGCCTCCTTCACCGAGTTGATGGTCTTCCAGCAGCAGTTGATATCTGTCTTGGTGTGCGTCCCGGGGAACTGCCCGTAGAGCACAGCATCTTGTGTTACTGAGGCGTTGGGGATGAACCGTGACAGATACAAACGCATCTGTCTCCAGACCTTCTGCACCAAAGAGCAGCCCACCAGGAGATGGACGACGGTCTCCTCCCCACCGCAGCCTCGAGGGAAGCTCACGGTAGTTCTGAGGACAGTGAACCTACTGCTGATCGGAGCAAACGTCGGTGACGTCATCCATGTGTTGGGAGGACTTAACCTGAGAGCATCCGCTGCCTAGGATAGTCACCCACTGATATCTGCATCCTACCTGATGAACGCAACAATCTGCTTGATGCAACATATGATCAAGGCCGCGGAGAGAGGACAGACCTGCCTGACTCCAGATCTGAATGGAGGGCTCTCCGACTCCTGCCCGTTGATTAGGACTGTGCTACAGATGTCTGTGTAGAGCAGTAAGATCCAATCGCGGATTCCCTCCCCAAAACACATTTTGGAGAGCACGTCCATCATGAACGTGTGGGATATTCTGTCAAAGGCCTCCTCCTAGTCCAGGCTGATGAGGCAGTTGTTCACCCCGCTGACCTGCACATGGGCGATCGTATCCCTGAGTGACGCAAGGCTATTGGAGATCGTCCTGCCGGGTACAGTACAGGTCTGATCCGGGTGGATCACCAGCTCCAGAGCAGACTTGAGCTTATTGGCGATGACCTGAGACAGAATCTTCTAATCGACATTTAGCAAGGAAATGGGTGGCCAATTTCTGATTTCTTCCCTCTCCCCTTTCTCCTTGTAGATGAGGATGATGATGCCTTTCCTCATGGACTCTGACATACTGCCTGCTAGAAGCATACCCCTGTACACTTCCAGCAGGTCTGGGCCTATCCAGTCCTTCAGAGCCGTGGGCAACTCAACCAGTAAGACATCGCTCCCGGTAGTTCTACTCTTCTCGAAGGACCAGACGCCCTTTGTCAGCTCGTCCATGGTCAGTGGCGGATCCATGCCCTGCTGCTCGCTGTCCTCTAAATCCTCCCTGATGGAGGACAGGAAAGATTGAGAGGCCGTGGTGTCTTTGGGCTTTGAGTCGTACAGCCCGGCATAAAAGGACTTGCTGACCCTCAGTGTGTCGGCCCGTGAAGTCATCACTGAGCCTTCTTTTTCCTTCAAGCTGCTGATCACGGAGGTCTCTCTGTGAGGATTCTGGAAGAAGAAGTGCGAGCATTTCTGACCCTGCTCCATGGAGCGGACTCTGGGTCGGAAGATGATCTTTGAAGCCTCGGAGGTGAAGAGCGAGGCTTGCTGGCCCTTCACCTCTCTGAGATCCTCCCCGACATCGACCCCCATTAACTGCAACTAGAGCAGATCCTGCCTGCTTTTCTGGAGTTGTGACGCTTCCCTCTGTCTCTCTATTGCTTTCTGAACACCTTTGAGGATGAAGAACCTGTTGATATTGGCCCTGATCGCTTCCCACTAGTGCACCGTGGAGTCGAAGAGGGGTTTCACGGTCCTCCACCCTGTATAATCCCTCTTTAGATCCTCGATATTCTCCAGGGTCAACAGTGTCACTTTCAGCTTCCATCTCCCCCTGCCCACCCTCTCGTCCTCCTGTGATTAGCAGTCGGCCAGTAGGAGGCAGTGGTCAGAGAGGAACACCGGTTGGACGTCGGTGGATCAGACCTTGATCATTGGGAACACAAACAGGAAGTCTATCCTGGAACGGATGGTCCCGCCCGGCCTGGACCAGGTGTCAGGTTTGCGGAAGACGTCGCAGAGTTTTGCATCTTTCACCGCTTCCATCAGGAGTTTGGACGTGGTGTCCAGTATTCCCCCGCCCCTGCTGGATCGTCCAGCGTCATCGAGGATGCAGTTGAAGTCTCCTGCGAGAAAGACCGACCAGTAGAACGCCAGCGGCATCGGGAGATGCTGGAAGACCGCCAGCCGTTAGCTCCTGAGCTTCGGGGCGTACACATTAGAATCAGAGAAAGGTTACAGCATGGAAGGAGTCAATTTGGCCCATCGAGTCCACGTGCACTCCATGTAAGAGCAATCCAGCGAGTCCCATCCCCCGCCCTATACACGTAGCCCTGCACATTTTTCCTTTCAAGTACTTATCCAGTTCCCTTTTGAAGGCCATGATTGAATCTGCCTCCACCACCCCCTCGGGCAGAGCATTTCAGATCCTAACCACTCGCGGTGTAGTTTTTTTTTCTCATGACACCTTTCGTTCTTTTGCCAGTCACCTTAAATCTATGCCTTCTGTTTCTTGACTCTTCCGCCAATGGGAACAGTTTCTCTCTATCTTCTCTGTCCAGACCCTTCATGATTTTGAATACCTCTATCAAATCTCCTTTCGACCTTCTCTGTTCCAAGGAGAACAACCCCAGCTTCTCCACTCTATCCACGTAACTAAAGTCCCTCATCCATGGAATCATTCTAATAAAACTCTTCTACATCCACTCTAAGGCCTTCACATCTTTCCTAAAGTGCGGTGCCCAGAACTGAACTCAATACTCCAGTTGTGCCCTAACCAGTGTTTTATAAACTTTCATCATGACTTCCTTGCTTTTGTACTCTATGCCTCAATTTATAAAGCCCAGGATCCCGTATGCTTTTTTTAACCGCTTTCACAACTTGCCCTGTCACCTTCAATGATTTGCGCACATATACCCTGAGATCTCTCTGCTCCTGTACCCTTTTCGAATTGTGCCCTCTAATTTAAATTGCCTCGCCTCGTTCTTCCTACCGAAATGTATAACTTCTCATTTTTCGGCGTTCAATTTCATCTGCATAGATTTAAGGTGATTGGCATTTCACCAGCCTGCCTATATCCTCTTGAAATCCATCACGATCCACCTCACTGTTCGCTACACTTCCAAGTTTCGTTTCATCTGCAAATTTTGAAATTGTACCCTGTACACCCAAGTCCAAGTCATTATTAAATATCAAGAAAAGCAGTAGTCCCAGCAGCGACCCCTGGAGAACACCACTGTACACCACCCTCCAGTTCGAAAAAACAACCGTTCACCACTACTCTCTGTTCCCTGTCACTCAGACAATTCTGTATTCATGTTGCTGCTGCCCCTTTTATTCCATGGGCCGCAATGTTGATGACAAGCCTACCATGCGATACTTTATCAAACACCATTTGAAAGTCCATATACACCACCTCAAATGCATTGCCCTCATCAAAAACTCTGTCAGATCAGTTAAACACGATTTGCCTTTAACAAATCCGTGCTGGCTTTCCCTAATCAATCCACTCTTTCAAGTGACTGCTAATTCTGTCTCGGATTATCATTTCTAAATGTTTCTTCACCACCAACGTTAAACTGACTGGACTATAGTTGCTGGGTTTATCCTTACCCCCTTTTTTGAACAAGGGTGTAATATTTCCAATTCTCCAGTCCTCTGGCCCCGTATCGACGGATGTTTGGAAGATTATGGCCAGTACCTCCACAATTTCCACCCTTACTTCCCTCAGCAACTTAGGACGCATCACATCCGGACTGAGTGACTTATCCACTTTAAGTACAGCAAGCCTTTCTAGTATCTCTTCTTTATCAATGTTTAGCCCATCCAGTATCTCAACTATATCTTCCTTTACGGAGACTCTAGCAGCATCTTCTTCCTTCGTAAAGTCAGATGTAAAGCACTCATTTATTACCTCGGCCATCCCCTCTGCCTCCATTAGTGGATCTCTTTTATGGTCCCTAATCGGCCCACTCCTCCTCTTACGATCCGTTTACTTTTTACATGCTTGTAGAAGACGTTTGGATTCCCTTTTCTGTTGGCCGCAGTCGGAGCGGGGCGTTATTGTATAGAACGTCGACTACGAGCAGGCGGCCACCCACCACCTCTTTAACCTCGGGGATGGTGAATTGGTCTCCTCCCAACAGAATCCCCAGGCCCGAGGATTGACTATCGTTGATTCCCGACCAGTTCGATTGCTACTGGGTCCACATGCGTGACCACTGCCGATAGTTGCTGAGGTGCAGGTTCCCGCACTCCTGCAGGAACAGCATGTCCCTCTTGACCCTGGACAGGTAGTTCAGGGTCATAGCACATCGCGTATTCGCTTTAACACTACGCACGTTTATGCAAGCAATTTTGAAAGCCGTTTTAAAAATACAAAGGACAAACATTAACGTCTTCCAATTGCATCAGTCCAGGTTCTACGTTACCGTCCATTTCCGAGCCTTGGTCCTGATTCTGCATTGGTGTCGTGTGCTGGAACTTCTCGACGGTCCTTCGGATGAGGAAGGAGGCCTGTCCTCCGTTGATGGAGGATCAGCGTCTGTTCCTTCTCCAGTGGGAGTGTGAAGAGAGGCTCCTCAGTGAGAAATGTCAGCGGCCCTCCCTTCCCATTCTCCTTGAAGGCCTGGGGCATCTTTTGCCATCCTGCGACATCCCTAAAGGTCACTTCCACGTATCTGCTCCTCGGGAAACCCTCATCCATGCTTTTGTTACCTCCAGACTCGACAATGCCAATGCTCGCCTGATCGCATTCCCACCATGCAGGCACAAGATATCCGCGGCCTTGAAACCACAGGTTTTGGGAAGAACCTTCTTCACGAAGTCATTTCATTGCCATGGCGAGGTTCCTTCACCCCCCCTCGCAGTCAGCCTGACGGTATTTCATACCCTGGGACCAGGTGCTCAGGTTCCATTGTCACCACGTCCGTTGCGATTCAGTTTCCACTTCACTGGAAAAATGTGTTAGACCGGTCTCCGGCCAGCATGAGGATCCTACCTCTACATCAGCAAAAGCTAAACTGGTACTAGCTGATTCCACTTGATCTGGCGCCTTCCTCATAATGGGATCTCCCCTGTCAGGTAAGCAGTTGATATCGCACCTTTCACTACCTCAGGGCGTCCCAAAGTGCTTTACAGCCAAAGAAGTACTTTTTGACGTGCAGTCACCTCTCCTCTCGTCCATTGTCCAGCTGGATGGGACTACCCTCAACTGGTTTATTTCGTATCTATCCAGTCGTAGCCAGAGAATCACATGCAATGGCTTCTCTTCCCACTCCCCCAAGGATCTATCCTTGCCCCCCTCCTATTTCTCATCTGCATGCTGCCCCTTGGCAACATCATCCGAAAACTCGTCGGATTCCACATGTACGCTGCTGGCACTCAGGTCTACCTCACCTCCAGCTCTCTCCACAGCTCCATTGCCTTTGATTCGTCACACTGCTTGTCTGATATCAATCAGTGGATGAGCAGAAATTTCCACCAATTTAATATTGGGAAGACCAAAGCCATTATTTTCGGTGCCTGCAAAAACTCCCTCCCTCTCCCTGGTTAATGTCACAGGCTGAACCAGACTATTCGCAGCCTCGGGGTTCTTTTTGAACCTGAACTGAGCTTCCGACCCCAGATTCTCTCCATCACCAATACTGCCTACTTCCACCTCCGGAATATAGCCTGTGTCCTCCTCAGCCCATGTGCTACTGAAGCCTCATCCATGCTTTTGTTACCGCCAAACTCGACAATTCTAAGGCTCTCCTATCCCGCCCTCCCAGCATTCACCCTCCATAATCTTCAGCATATCAAAACTCTGCTGCCCGTATCCTAACTCACACCAAGTTCCATTCACCAATCCTCCTGCTACTAAAGAAAGAACTCGCATTTATATAGCGCCTTTCATTACCGCAGGATGTCCCAAAGCAGTTTTGAAGTGTAGCCTCTGTTGTAATGTAGGAACCGCCGCAGCCAATTTGCTCACAGCAAGGTCCCACAAACCGCAATGGTGTATTGGGCAGATAATCTGTATTAGTGATGTTGGTTGAGGGGTAAATATTGACCAGGACACCTGGGAGAACTCCCCTCAAGTTCTTCAAAATAGTGTCATGCGATCTTTAATATCCACCTGAGATGGCAGGCGGGGCATCGTTTTAATCAGGACTGCAAGCCAAGATTTTGTGTCCCTAGACTACATCGACTGTACCTAATCAGTTCAGTGCACACTCCTACTGATGAGTTACAAAGCGACAAAAGGAGGGGAGAGCAACAGATAGCAGCATGAGTTCGGCTGAGATGGCTTACATTCTCGCTGGAGGGAAGCACCAGTAAATATAAAATAATTGACGTACAAATATTGCTACTATTGAGCTGTAGAAACACTAACCACTCAGAATGCGTTTCCTTCTTCCACACTGAGAGAAGGGAACGGTCATCAATGGCCACAAGCGCTGGTATAAAACAACACTTGGAACCCGCTTCACGCTCAGAAGGAAAAGCTCCATCTCCTCCTCGTGGTTAGTGAGACCAAACACTTCAGAACACATTTCTCAAGTTCAAAAACTATAGAAATGATCCCTAAAAGTATAGTCTTACTGAAAGGATGCCGCAACACCGCTCTCCACCCTCAGCGAGCCCCCTTTAACATAGGCTGAGCGCGGACCAATTCTTCGACCATTCATTGCACCCGGTAGGGTATCGAATAAAAACGCAATTAATCTCCGCTTCACCCTTTGTAAATTTATAATTCTGGGAAAAAGAAAGAGCGTTTCTGTCGTACAACCATTACCCAGTAGGCACTAATTTGCATAATGTAGATACCAGTCTCCAGCTACTGTCCTGATCATAAGAACATAAGAATGTGAGAAATAGGAGCAGGAGGAGAGCATACAGCCCCCTGAGACGGCTCCGCCCTTCAATCAGATCATGGCTGATCTTCAACCTCAACTCCACTTTCCTGCCCGATCCCCATATCCCTTGATTCCATCTAGAAGGACAAGAGCAGCAGGTACATGAAAACAACACCACTTGCACGTTCCCCTTCAAGTCACACACCATCCAGACTTGGAAATATATCGGCCGTTCCTTCATCGTCGCTGGGTCAAAATCCTGGAACTCCCTTCCGAACAGCACTGTGGGACAACCTTCACCACACGGACTGCAGCGGTTCAAGAAGGCGGCTCACCACCACCTTCTCAAGGGCAATTAGGGATGGTCAATAAATGCTGGCCTCGCCAGCGACGCCCACATCCCATGAACGAATAAAAAAAATCCAAAAGTCTATCCATCTTAACCTTGAACATACACGACGACTGAGCATCCACAGCCCTCTGGAGTAGAGAATTCCAAAAATTCACCACCCTCTGAGTGAAGAAATTCTTCCTCATCTCAGTCTTAAATGGCCGACCCATTATCCTGAAACGATGCCCCCTATCTAAACTGTCCAGCCAGGAGAAACAATCTCTCAGCATCAACCCTGGCAAGAACCGATGATGCACACAGTGGGTGGATGACCCAGCACTGTGATCATTGATTCACACAGTGAGTGGGTCACCCAGAACTGTGATCATTGATTCACACAGTGGGTGGGTGACCCAGCACTGTGATCATTGATTCACACAGTGAGTGGATCACCCAGCACTGCAATCATTGATTCACACAGTGGGTGGGTGACCCAGCACTGTTATCATTGATTCACACAGTGGGAGGGTGACCCAGCACTGTGATCATTGATTCACACAGTGAGTGAGTGACCCAGCACTGTGATCATTGATTCACACAGTGGGTGGGTGACCCAGCACTATGATCACTGATTCACACAGAGGGTGGGTGACCCAGCGCTGTGATCATTGATTCACACAGTGAGTGGGTGACCCAGCACTGTGATCATTGATTCTCACAGTAGGTGGGTGAACCAGCACTGTGATCATTGATTCACACAGTGAGTGGGTGACCCAGCACTGTGATCATTGATTCACACAGTGAGTGGGTGACCCAGCACTGTGATCATTGATTCACACAGAGGGTGGGTGACCCAGCACTGTGATCATTGATTCACACAGTGAGTGGGTGACCCAGCACTGTGATCATTGATTCACACAGTGAGTGGGTGACCCAGCACTGTGATCATGGATTCACACAGTGAGTGGGTGACACAGCACTGTGATCATTGATTCACACAGTGGGTGGGTGACCCAGCACTGTGAACATTGATTCACACAGTGGGTGGGTGACCCAGCACTGTGATCATTGATTCACACAGTGGGTGGGTGACCCAGCACTGTGAACATTGATTCACACAGTGGGTGGGTGACCCAGTACTTTGATCATTGATTCACACAGAGGGTGGGTGACCGAGCACTGCGATCATTGATTCACACAGAGGGTTGGTGACCCAGCACTGTGGTCATTGATACACACAGTGGGTGGGTGAGCCAGCACTGTGATCATTGATACACACAGTGGGTGGGTGACCCAGCACTGTGATCATTGACTCACACAGTGGGTGGGTGACACGGCACTGTGGTCATTGATTAACACAGTGAGTGGGTGAGCCAGCACTGTGATCATTGATTCACACAGTGGGTGGGTGACCCAGCACTGTGATCATTGATTCACACAGAGGGTGTGTGACCCAGCACTATGATTATTGATTCACACAGTGAGTGGGTGACCCATCACTGTGATTATTGATTCACACAGTGGGTGGGTGACCCAGCACTTTGATCATTGATTCACACAGTGGGTGGGTGACCCAGCACTGTGATCATTGATTCACACAGTGAGTGGGTGAACCAGCACTCTGATCACTGATTCACACAGAGGGTGGGTGACCCAGCACTGTGATCATTGATTCACACGGTGAGTGGGTCTCCCAGCACTGTGATCATTGATTCACACAGTAAGTGGGTGACCCAGCACTGTGATCATTGATTCACACAGTGAGTGTGTGACCGAGCACTGTGATCATTGATTCACACAATTAGTGGGTGACCCAGCACTGTGATCATTGATTCACACAGTGGGTGGCTGACCCAGCACTGCGATCGCTGATTCACACAGAGGGTGGGTGACTCTACACTGTGATCATTGATTCACACAGTGGGTGGGTGACCCAACACTGTGAGCATCGATTCACACAGTGGGTGGGTGACCCAACACTGTGAGCATCGATTCACACAGTGGGTGGGTGACCCAGCACTGTCATGATTGATTCACACAGAGGGTGGGTGACACAGCACTGTGATCACTGACTCGCACAGAGGGTAGGTGACCCAGCACTGTGATCATTGATTCACATAGTGAGTCGCTGACCCAGCACTGTGATCATTGATTCACACAGTGGTTGGGTGAACCAGCACTCTGATCACTGATTCGCACAGAGGGTGGGTGACCCAGCACTGTGATCATTGATTCACACAGTGGGTGGGTGACCCAGCACTGTGTTCATTGATTCACACAGTGGGTGGGTGACCCAGCACTGTGATCATTGATTCACACAGTGATTGGGTGAACCAGCACTGTGATCATTGATTCACACAGTGAGTGGGTGACCCAGCACTGTGATCATTGATTCACACAGTGAGTGGGTGACCCAGCACTGTGATCATTGATTCACACAGTGGGTGGATGAACCAGCACTGCGATCGCTGATTCACACAGAGGGTGGGTGACCCAACACTGTGAGCATCGATTCACACAGTGGGTGGGTGACCCAGCACTCTGATGATTGATTCACACAGAGGGTGGGTGACACAGCACTGTGATCACTGATTCGCACAGAGGGTGGGTGACCCAGCACTGTGATCATTGATTCACAAAGTGAGTGGGTGACCCAGCACTGTGATCATTGATTCACACAGTGGGTGGGTGAACCAGCACTGTGATCATTGATTTACACAGTGAGTGGGTGACCCAGCACCGCGATCATTGATTCATACAGTGGTTGGGTGACCCAGCACTGTGATCATTGATTCACTCAGTGGGTGGATGACCCAGCACTGTGATCATTGATTCAGACATTGAGTGCTTGACACTGAAACTGTGATCATTGATTCACAGTTATGTCCTGTCCCACCGGCAGGTCAGACTCACCAGGGCTGTCAGTACAGCTGTATCGAGTCAGGGGAGAATGGCCCTGGAAATAGTTAACATTGACTTGGGACCACTAGAAGGCTCTTGTTATCAGGTCAGAACATGGGCAAGGCAATCTCCTGTGATTACCACCTACCGCCCTCCATCAGCTGATGAATCAGTCCTCCTCCATGTTGATCACCAATTGGAGGAAAGACTGAGAGTAGCAAGGGCACAGAATGTACTCTTGGTGGGGGGCTTCAACGTCCATCACGTTGGGGATGAGGGGGTGGACATATGAGGAGAGGTTGAGTAGATTGGGACTCTAATCATTGGAGTTCTGAAGAATGTGAGGCGATCTTATTGAAACATATAAAATTGTGAATGGGCTTGATCGGGTGGATGCGGTAAGGATGTTCCCAAGGATGGGTGAAACTAGAACTAGGGGAACATAATCTGAGAATAAGGGGCTGCTCTTTCAAAACAGAGATGAGGAGAAACTTCTTCACTCAGAAGGTAGTAGGTCTGTGGAATTTGCTGCCCCAGGAAGCTGTGGAAGCTACATCATTAAATACATTTTGAGCAGATATAGACAGTTTCCTAGAAGTAAAGGGAATTAGGGGTTACGGGGAGCGGGCAGGAAATTGGACATGAATTTATATTTGAGGTTAGGATCAGATCAGCCATGATCTCATTGAATGGCGGAGCAGACTCGAGAGGGCGATTGGCCTACTCCTGCTCCTATTTCTTATGTTCTTATCGCCAAGCGTGGCTCAGTAGCACCACTACTGACCGAGCTGGCGGAGTCCTGAAGGGCATAGCTGCCAGAATGGACCTGCGACAGGTGGTGAGTGAACCAACACGAGGGAAAAATCTGCTTGACCTCATCATAAGACCTTAAGACCATAAGAGATAGGAGCAGGAGCAGGCCATTCTGGCCCTCGAGCCTGCTCCGCCATTGAATGAGATCATGGATGATCTGATTTTAACCTCAACTCCACTTCCCTCCTTTTCCCCATATCCTTTGACTCCCTGACAGAACAAAAATCTGTTTAACTCAGCCTTGAATGTATTCAATGGCTCAGCCTCCAACGGTTTTTGGGGTAATGAATTCCAAAGATTCACGACCCTCTGGGAGAAGAAATTCCTCCTCATTTCCTTCTGAAACGGGCGACCTCTTATTCTGAGACTATGCCCCCTAGTTTTAGATTCCCCCATGAGGGGCAACATCCTCTCAGCATCTACCCTTTCGAGTCCCGTCAGAATCTTGTATGTTTCAATAAGATCTCCTCTCATTTTTCTAAACTCCAATGAGTATAGACCCAACCTGTTCAATCTTTCCTCATAAGAGAACCCTTCCATCCCTGGAATCAACCTAGTGAACCTTCTCTGAACTGCCTCCAATGCAAGTATGTCCTTCCTTAAATAAGGGCACCAGAACTGTACGCATTACTCCAGGTGTGGTCATAGCAGCACCCTGTCCAGTTGTGGCATGACTTCCCTGTTTTTATACTCCATCCACCTAGAATTAAAGGCCAATATTCCGTTTGCATTCCGGATTACCTGCTGCAGCTGTATGTTGACTTTTTGTGTTTCATGTACGAGGACAACCAGATCCCTCTGTACCGCAGCATTTTGTAGTATTTCTCCATTCAAATAATATTTTGCTTTTTTATTTTTCCTCCCAAAGCGGATGACTTCACATTTTCCCATATTATATTCCATCTGCCAAAGTTTTGCACTTTCGCTTAACCTGTCAATATCCATTTACAGACACTTTGTGTCCTCATCGCAACTTGCTTTTCCACCTATCTTTGTATTATCAGCAAATTTGCCCACAGGACACTCTGTTCCTTCATGCAAGTCATTGATATATATTGTAAATAGTTGAGGCTCCGGCACTGAGCCCTGCGCCACCACACTAATTACAGATTGCCATTTTGAAAATGACTCTTTTATCCCGACTCTCTGTTTTCTGTTAGTTATCCACTCCTCTATCCATGCCAGTCTATTACCCCCAATACCGTGAGATCTTAGCTTGCACAGTAATCTTTTATGTGGCACCTTATGGAATGCCTTTTGGAAATCCGAATATACTGCATCCATTGGTTGCCCTTTATCCACCCTGCCCGTTACTTCCTCAAAGTAACTCTAATAAATTTGTCCGACACGATTTGCCCTTCATAAAACCATGTTTACTCTCCTTGATTGTATTATGAGTCTCCAAATGTCCTGCTGCTACTTCCTTAATAATGGATTCTAGCATTTTCGCAATGACAGATGTTAGGCTAACTGGTCTATAATTACCTGCTCTCTGTCTCACCCCCTTCTTGAATAGGGGTGTTATGTTTCCGGTTTTCCAATCCGCTGGGACCTTTCCAGAATCTAGTGAATTCTGGAAGATTACAACCAAAGCATCTATTATCTCTGTAGCCACTTCCTTTAAGACCCTCGGATGCAAGCCATCAGGTCCAGGGGACTTGTCAGCCTTTAGACCCATTAGTTTACCAAGTACTTTTTCTCTAGTGATAGTGATTGTTTTTAGTTCCTCCCTCCCCTTTGTGCCTTGGTTTTCTGCTATTAATGGTACATTATTCGTGTCTTCTATTGTGAAGACAGATACAAAATATCTGTTCAATGCCTCTGCCATTTCCTTGTTTCTATTATTATTTCCCCAGTCTCATCCTCCAAGGGACCAATGTTTACTTCAGCTACCCTTTTCCTTTTTGTATACTTGTAGAAGCTTTTACTGTCAGTTTGTAATATTTCTTGCTAGTTTACTCTCATGATTTATTTTCTCCCTCTTTGTTATTCTTTTAGTCATCCTTTGCTGGTTTTTAAAGTTTTCCCAATCTTCGGTCTTACCAGTAATCTTTGCCATGTTGTATGCTTTTTCTTTTAACCTGGTTCCATCCTCGACTTCCTTAGTTTGCCATGGTTGGTTCTTCCTTTTCGTGGCATCTTTCCTCCTCACAGGGATATATTTTTGTTGCGTGTCATAAAAATATCTTTTTCAATGTTTGCCACTGCTTATCCACCATCGCACCACGAATCTGTTCACCCAGTCCACTTTAGCCAATTCCGCCCTCATTCCTTTATAATTGCCCATATTTAAGTTTAATATAGTAGTTTCAGACCCAAAATCCTCGCTGTCAAACTGGATGTGAAATTCTATCATGTTATGATCACTGATTCCCAAGGGATCCTTTACTTTGAGATCATTAATTAAACCTGTTTCGTTCCCCATTACCAGATCCAAAATGGCCCGTTCCCTTGTTGGTTCCCGACGTATTGATCTAACAAACAGTCCCTAATACACTCTATGAACTGTGATCACACGGTATGACCTATCCAGTAAAAGGGGCCACACCCTGTTATCTCACGGCGGGGGCGGGAGGGGGCTGATATGACCTCAAGCATCATCTTCTGGTCCAGAGTCCGCTCTGTGGAGCAGGACCAGAAGATATGTACTGAGTCCACACCACCTTGTATTGTACAGAATGTAATATAAGATATGTACTGAGTCCACCCCACCTTGTATTGTACAGAATGTATATTAAGATAGGTACTATGTCCACCCCACCTTTCTATTGTCCAGAATGTATATGAAGATATGTACTATGTTTTGCATTGAATTAATGGGATCATAGTGTGCGCGAACTATTTTGTATAGTTTTGAACTGTAATTGCGACTTTTACGCTGAACTGTGTGTATCCTTAAATATTATGAAATAAAGTATATTTTGAAATTTTAAAAAGATTGCTGCTCAAAGGCGCTGCCTGCTGGTGAGCAGAGACAAATGCTCGAGGGAAACAGCCGTGTTCGGGCAGACACAGAAAGCTTTAAGGTTTGAGAAAGAAAAGAGGTGTCAACATGTTGATGCTGTCGGCTGCCTAGAAAGTTAAAAGAGCGGCCTTGAGTTAATTGCTGCTGAAACAAAAGTGCACTCGCTCCTTCAAACTGGAATTGAAACAGTGATCTAAGGATGATTTTGCTTTGATGTTAATTAACTACCCTCTACTCTACCAGCTAAGCTAAGGAAGGGATGCAGTGAAATTCCCTCTCTTTGGTGATTGTTCACCGTGCACCTTTTGACATTCCCGGACTCGTGGAGTCGCGTTTGCATGACCGAGACTGACTCGGTACCGGCTCATATCACAGAACTGTGGGAGTTTGAGGTGCTACTTACTCTGCGCGCACTGGCGCGCAGAGTAAGTAGCATCTGACTAAAAATCAGAAGATTACATGATCGACTCCTACCTGCCTGGATAGCTTTTGCAAACTGCCCATTACTTTTGACTTCAGATAGCTTGCAAACTGTCTTACTTGGTCGTGCCGAATGGTGGCTTCCATCGTGAGCGTATTCTGAACACAGCAGGTCGTGCATCGGTTTCATTAACCTGAATGGTTCTGAGTTCAATCCTCAGAGAAAAGCATCAGCATTTGTGAATCTTTTTTCCATCTTTGCTGAACACCAAAATCGTGAACTTTTGCTCATTGCAGCACACCAACTGATTTGCTGCCCCTTGACCTCTGTATTGAAGTTTACGATTTCCGTGGGTTATGGGCTCACTGACAACTGACATCATTTTTGTTTCTGGACAATTGCCCTCAGGTTAAAAAAAATGGAGAATGTAGGCATCGATCCTGCGGTTTCTCACATACTAAACGAGTGCTCTACCATTTGAGCTAATCCCCCAATGATATTTAACAAATTAACCTTCACAGTAGCGGCTTCACACTTGCCTCCAATTGCAGAGAAATCTTGCCTTGGATTGGACTCCTCCTTGAATATATTCAATACTTTCTCCAATCGGTGGTATCGAGCATCAGCAAGTGAGCAAAAGCAGAACGGGAAGCCACAGTAATCGTGAATGATGCTGAGAAGAGCCCGAGCCTGCTGAAGGCAGACGATATCACAGGAAAGGAACAGTGGTCTCGGGATAGAGGGAGCAGCGGGAGCCCTGTCTGACTGATCGACTGACCATCACACGAGAGGACACCACCCACCAGGTGCACGGTTCATACTCCTGTGACTCGGCCAACGTTGTCTCCCTCATACGTTGCAGGAAAGGATGCCCCAGAGCATGGTACATTGGCGAGACCATGCAGACACTGCGACAACGGATGAATGGACACCGCGCAACAATCGCCAAACAGGAGGGTTCTCTCCTTGTTGGGGAACACTTCAGCAGTCAAGGACATTCATCCACCGACCTTCGGGTAAGCATACTCCAAGGCGGCCTTCGAGACACACGACAACGCAAAATCGTCGAGCAGAAATTGATAGCCAAGTTCCGCACCCATGAGGACGGCCTCAACCGGGATCTTGGGTTCATGTCACACTACACGTAACCCCACCAGCGAACAAATGGTATCTGTTTTTAATATAACGGGTCATTGACTGTCTTCCTTCTCTCTCTCTCTCTTTTTTGGGGGGTTTGTATATTCGGTTGCCTTTTTAGGTGACACCTTTCTGTCTGCTCACTGTGATTGCCTTGGCAACGGGCAGTAATCACCAGGCATTGTTCTGTGATTTTCAAATGTGAAGGATTCGAAAATTCCACTTCCACACTATTCACCTGAGGAAGGAGGAAGCCTCCGAAAGCTTGTGGAATTTGAAATAAATTTGTTGGACTATAACTTGGTGTTGTAAAATTGTTTACAATTATCAACCCCAGTCCATCACCGGCATTTTCAAAATATACTTTATTTCATAAAATTTAAGGATGCCTACAGTTCAGTGTAAAAGTCGCAATTTCGATTCAAAACAATACAAAACACATCACACACACGATTATCCCATTATTTCAATCGAAAACTCAGTACATATCTCATAATAAGAACATAAGAACATAAGAAATTGGAGCAGGAGTAGGCCAATCGGCCCCTCGAGCCTGCTCCGCCATTCAATAAGATCATGGCTGATCTGATCCCAACCACAAATCTAAAGAACACAAGAAGTCGGAGCAGGACCCGGCCACATAGCCCCTGGGCCCTCTCGGCCACCCACAGGGCATTGACCGATCCGAACTCAGCTTCATGTCCAATTTCCTGCCCGCTCCCCATAACCCCTAATTCCCTTTACTTCTAGGAAACTGTCTATTTCTGTTTTAAATTTATCTAATGATGTAGCTTCCACAGCTTCCTGGGGCAGCAAATTCCACAGACCTACCACCCTCTGAGTGAAGAAGTTTCTCCTCATCTCAGTTTTGAAAGAGCAGCCCCTTATTCTAAGATTATGCCCCCTAGTTCTAGTTTCACCCATCTTTGGGAACATCCTTACTGCATCCACCCGATCAAGACCCTTCACAATCTTATATGTTTCAATAAGATCGCCTCTCATTCTTCTGAACTCCAATGAGTAGAGTCCCAATCTACTCAACCTCTCCTCATATGTCCGCCCCCTCATCCCCGGGATTAACCGAGTGAACCTTCTTTGTACTGCCTCGAGAGCAAGTATGTCTTTTCTTAAGTATGGAGACCAAAACTGTATGCAGTATTCCAGGTGCGGTCTCACCAATACCTTATATAACTGCAGCAATACCTCCTTGTTTTTATATTCTATCCCCCTAGCAATAAAAGCCAACATTCCGTTGGCTTTCTTGATCACCTGCTGCACCTGCATACCAACTTTTTGATTTTCTTGCACTAGGACCCCCAGATCCCTTTGTACTGCAGTACTTTCCAGTCTCTCGCCATTAAGAAAATAACTTGCTCTCTGAGTTTTCCTGCCAAAGTGCATAACCTCACATTTTCCAATATTATATTGCATCTGCCAAATCTCCGCCCACTCACCCAGCCTGTCTATATCCCCTTGCAGGTTTTTTATGTCCTCCTCACTCTCTACTTTCCCTCCCATCTTTGTATCATCTGCAAATTTTGATATGTTGCACTCGGTCCCCTCCTCCAAATCGTTAATATAGATTGTAAAGAGTTGGGGACCCAGCACCGACCCCTGTGGAACACAACTGGTTACTGGTTGCCAGTCCGAAAATGAACCATTTATCCCAACTCTCTGCTTCCTGTTCGATAACCAATCCTCCACCCATTCTGTATAATAAAAGGTGGGATGACTTCATAGAGTAGCCTTTCCCCATAGAGCCATTGCGTTGGCCGCACCGCGCCCCAGTGCATCCCACAGCACATGTTCCTGATCCTTGGAGTGTGCCAGTCGGCTACACTTGTTCATGGACTGCTCCCTCTGGTGGAAAGCCAGCAGGTTTCGGGTGGACCAAAGGACCTCCTTCACCGAGCTGATGGTCTTCCAGCAGAAGTTGATATCTGTCTCGGTGTGTTTCTCAGGGAACAGCCCGCAGAGCACAGCATCCTGTGTTACCGAAGTGTTGGGGATGAACTGGGACAGATACCAACGCATCTCTCTCCAGACATTCTGCTTGAAGGTCCAGTCCACCAGGAGACGGACTACGGTCTCATCCTAGTTACAGCCTTGAAGGCCGCTCGAGGTAGTGCTGAGATTCCGTGTGTGTTGGAAGGACTGCACTGGGAGGGCCTTTCTCACCACCATCCAGGCCACATCCTGGTGCCTGTTGGTCAGTTCCGGCGACGAGACATTCTGCCAAATGGCATCGACCGTCTGGTCGGGGAACTGCCCGATCGGATCCACCTTCTCCTTTTCCTGCAGGACCCCCAGAACGTTCCACTGTCTGACGGCCTTGTGGTCGAAATGGTTCTTCCTCAGGAACTTCTCCCCCTGAGACAGTGGTGGGAGACGATCCAGCTGAGAGGGACGTCCTGCGTCTGTTCGGCCATCTTGAGCAGACCCAGTTTTTTCAGTGTATTGGACAGGTAGAAACTCAGCACGTAGTTACACTTGGTGTTTGTGTACCGGGGCTCCACACACTTCCTGAGGCAGCCACACACAAAAGTGGCCATCGGGATCAGGGCAGGTTTGGGGACGCTCCTGCCTCCCTTGTCTGGTGGCTTGTGCATGGTATTCCTGTGGACACATTCTACCTTGGACTCCAGACAAAGTGGATGAAAGCTCGGATGACTGTGGCGAAGGAACTGTGGGGAATGGGTCAGACCTGGGCCACGTAGAGCAACACCGCGAGTACCTCACACCTTATCACCAGGTTCCTACTGGTTACAGAGAGAGAGCGTCACCACCAACATACCAAGCTTCTGTTTGGCCTTGGCGACCCGCTCCTTCCATTTATTGGTGGAGTCCTGGGGCCCCCTGAACCAGAACCCCAGCACCATCAGGTAGTCGGACATGACGATGATGGGGACAAAGAACCAGGTCTCCCACCTGTTGTAGAACATGTCCTCAACCTTACTGCGGTTCACGCTGGACCCCTGAGGCCAGCCCGAAAAGTTCGCAGATCCCCATCAGTGCGTGGAGGCCTTAACCTGAGAGCCTCCACTGCCTGAGATTCTCACCCCCCGATATCCGTGTCCTTCCTGATGGACACGCCAAATGGCTCGATACAGCAAATGAAAAAGAGGACAGCCCTGCCTGACTCCAGATCTGATTGGAAAACTCTTCGACTAAAACCCATTGACTAGGGCTGTGTTACGGATGTCCTCGTAGAGCAATCATATTCAATCGCGGATTCCCTCCCCAAATCCCATTTTGGAGAGCATGTCCATCATGTACGTGTGTGATATTCTGTCGATGGCCTTCTCCTGGTCCAGACTGCTCAGGCAGGTGTTCACCCCCCTGCCCTGTACGTAGGCGATTGTATCCCTAGGCAGCACAATGCTATCGCAGATCTTCCTGCCGGGTACAGTGCAGGTCTGATCCGGGTGGATCACCCGCTTCAGAGCAGACTCGAGCCTGTTGGCGATTGCCTTCGACAGAACCTTATAGTCAGCATTAAGCAAGGAAATGTAGCGCCAATTTCTGATTTCCCCCCTCTCCCCCTTCTGCATGTAGCTGAGGGCGATGTTGCCATTCACCATGGATTCTGACATGCAGCCTGCCAGAAGCATACCAGCGTACACATCCAGTATCCAATCCCACAGAGCCGAGTACAACTCAGCCATCGTTCCCCGGAGTTCTAGTCTTCTCCAAATACCGGACGGCCTTTGTCAGCTCGTCCAAGGTCAGTGGCCGATCCAGGAACTCCCGCTAGCTGTCCTCTAAGGCCTCCGTGACAGAGGACAGGAAGGATTGAGAGGCCGTGCTGTCTCTGGGCTTCACGTCATAGAGCCTGGCATAAAAGGACTTGCTGATCCTCAGTATGTCGGTCTGTGAAGCCGTCACCGAGCCCTCTTCCTCCTTCAGGCTGCTGATCACAGAGATCTCTCTGAGCAGCTTCTGGACAATGAAACGCGAGCACTTCTCGCCCTGCTCCACAGAGCGGGCTCTGGACCGAAAGGTGATCTTCGAGGCCTCAGAGTTGAAGAGTGAGACTTGCTGGCCCTTCACCTCCCTGAGTTCCTCCCCAACATCGATCCCCATTGACTGCAGCTGGAGCATATCCTGCATACTTTTCTGGAATGGGGACAATTCCTTCTGTCTCTCTCTCGCCTGTTTAACTGGACAGGTCAAACTGTGAGATTACAGGGTGAGGCCCTTTAACTGGATGGTTCACACCGTGAGATCTCAGGGTCAGACTGCTTTAACTGGATGGGTCACACCGTGAGATCTCAGGGTCAGACTGCTTTAACTGGATGGGTCACACCGTGAGATCTCAGGGTCAGACTGCTTTAACTGGATGGGTCACACCGTGAGATCTCAGGGTCAGACTGCTTTAACTGGATGGGTCACACCGTGAGATCTCAGGGTCAGACTGCTTTAACTGGATGGGTCACACCGTGAGATCACGGTGTGAAGTCCCTTCAACTGGACGAGTCACAACGTTAGATCTCAGGGTGAGGCCCCTATAACTGGACGGGTCACACCGAGAGTTATCAGGGAAAGGCTCTGTGATTCCAGGTGGTATTTCCTCGCTCGCCTAATTTAAATATGTGAGGTGACGAGAGTGTTGGAGAAATGAAGGCTTGAGATGGCAGAAGCACAGGGTCTCAGCAGCAGTGGGACCAGGACTGTACTTTGTAACTGGTGCAGGGAAACAGCAGTGGGAACGTAAATCACAAAATCACAAGATACTTAGAGGTCCATGTATATAGATCATTAAAATATCATGGCCAGGTACAGAAAATAAACGAAAAAGGCTAATGGAATGCTGGCCTTTATATCGAGAGGACTAGAATACGTGGGTAGAAGTTATGCTGCAGCTATACAAAGCCCTGGTTAGAGCACACCGTGGGTGCTGTGTTCAGTTCTGGGTAGTACGCCTTAGGAAGGACATATTGGACTTGGGAGTGCAGAGCAGATTCACTGGAATGATACCTGGACAGTAAAGGTTAAATTACGAGGAGAGAGTACACAAACCAGGCTTGAATTCCCTGGAATTTAGAAAATTAAGGAATGATTTGATCGAAGTTTTCAAGGTATTAAGGGGAACTGATCGGTTAGGCAGAGAGAAATTATTTCCTCTGGTTGGGGAGTCTACGACTAGGGGACATAGCCTGAAAATTAGAGCGAGGACTTTCAGGAGTGAAGTTAGGAAACACTCCTGCACGGAAAGAGTGGGAAAAGTTTGGAACTCTCTTCCTCAAACAGCAGTTGATGCGAGCTCAATTGTTAAATTTAAGTCTGATATGGAAAGATTTTTGTTAACCAAAGGTATTAAGGGATATGGGGTTAAGGCTGATATGTGGAGTTAGGTCACAGATCAACCATGTTCTCATTGAAAGGCGGAACAGGCTCGAGGACCTAAATGGTCTACTCCTGTTCCGATCTTCCAATGTGCATATGTGTCAGCTTTCTGTGTTTATAAACACGACTGTGTATTCCACTCCGTGTCCAACACTGTGAGGCCTCCCCTGGTGTATCAGCTTTCAGTGTTTATAAACACTATAGTATATTTTACCCGGTGTACAACAATGTGAGGCCTCCGCTGGTGTGTCAGCTTTCTGTGTTTATAAACACTTCACTGTATTTCACTCCGTGTCCTACACTGTGAGGCCTCCCCTGGTATTTCAGCTCCCTGTGTTTATAAACACTTCACTGTATTTCACTGCGTTTCCAACATTGTGAGGCCTCCCCTGGTATGTCAGCTCTCTGTATTTATAAACACTACAATGCATTTCACTGCATTTCCAACACTGTGAGGCCTCCCCTGGTGTGTCAGCTCCCTGTGTTTATAAACACTTCACTGTATTTCACTCCGTGTCTAGCACTGTGAGGACTCCCCTGCTATGTCAGCTCTCTATATTTATAAACACTTCAATGTATTTCACTGCATTTTCAACACTGTGAGGCCTCCCCTGGTGTGTCAGCTCCCTGTGTTTATAAACACTTCAATGTATTTCACTGCATTTCCAACACCGTGAGGCCTCCCCTGGTGTGTCAGCTCCCTGTGTTTATAAACACTTCAATGTATTTCACTGCATTTCCAACACTGTGAGGCCTCCCCTGGTATGTCAGCTCCCTGTGTTTATAAACACTTCACTGTATTTCACTGCATTTCCAACACCATGAGGCCTCCCCCGATGTGTCAGCTCACTGGGGTATAAATTGGGTCGTGTGCCGCCCGCCCAATTTAAAAATTGATTGTCGCTTTATTCACTGTGCATTGGTTATCATGCCCAATTTAACAATTAAGTGTAGCTGTAATCAATGTGTGTAGGTTATCAGGTTGAATTAAAAAATTAACTGCAATTTTAATTACTGTGCATTAGCTATTAGGTCCAATATAAGAATTAACTGTAGGTTTAATCTGTGTGAATTAGTTACAATGTCCAATTTAACAATTAACTGTAACCTTAATCCCTGTGCATCAGTTATCATGCCCAATTTAACAATTAACTGTAACCTTAATCCCTGTGCATCAGTTATCATACCTAATTTATCAATTAACTGTAGCTTTAATTATTGTGCATTGGTTATCATGCCCAATTTAACAATTACCTGTAGCAGAAATCAATGTGCATTAGTTATCATGCCCGATTTAAATGTTAACTGTACCTTTAATCGCTGTGCATTGGTTATCAGGTCCAAATTAACAATTCACTGTGATTTTATCCACTGTGCATTAGTTACCATGCCCAATTTAACAATTAACTGTAGCGTTAATTAATGTGTATTGGTTATCAGGTCCAAATTAACAATTGAATGTATCTTTAATCAATGTGTATTAGTTATCGTGCCCAATTTAAAAATTAACTGTAGCTTTAATCTCTATGCATTAGTTATCATGACCAATTTAACAATTAACTATAGCAGAAATCAATGTGCATTAGTTATCGTGCCCAATTTAAAAAATGACTGTAGCTTTAATCTCTGTGCATCGATTATCGGGTACAATTTAACAACTAACTGTGACTTTATTCACTGTGCATTAGTTATCATGCCCAATTTAACAGTTAACTGTAGATTTAATCTCTGTGCAATGTTTTTCAGGCCAAATTTAATAACTAACTGTAGCATTAATCAATGTGCATTAGTTATCATGCGAAATTTAAAAATTAATTGCTGCTTTAATCTCTGTGCATTACGTATCGTTTCCAATTTAACAATTAACTGTAGTTTTAATCTCTGAGCATTAGATATTTGGTCCAAATTAACAATTAACTGTAGCTTTAATCTATGTGCTTTAGTTATCATTCCCAATTTAACAATTAACTGCAACTTTATTCAATGTGCATTAGTTATCATGGCCAATTTAAAAATGAACTGTAGTTTTAATCTCTGTGCATTAGCTATTAGGTCCAATTTAACAATTAATTGTAGATTTAATCAGTGTGCATTAGTTTGCATGACAAATTTATCAACTAACTGTAGGTTTAAACCCTGTGCATTAGTTATCATACTCAATGTAACAATTATTTGTCGCTTTAATGAATTTGCATTAGTTATCAGATCCAATTTAACAATTATCTGTAGTTTTAATCTCTGTGCATTAGCTATTTTGTCCAATTTAACAATTAACTGTAGATTTAATTTGTATGCATTGGTTATCATGCCCAATTTAACAATTAACTGTAGCTTTAATCAATGTGCATTAGTTATCAAGCCTAATTTAGCAATTAACTGTACCTTTAATCAATGTGCATTAGTTATCATGCCAAATTAACAATTAATTGTAGCTTTCATTATTGTGCATTGGTGATCAGGCCAAATTTAAAAATTAACTTGAGCAGAAATCAATGTGCATTAGTTATCATGCCCAATTTAAATATTAACTGTACATTTAATCGCTGCACATTGGTTATCAGGTCCAATTTAACAATTAACTGTGACATTCTTTACTGTGCATTAGTTATCATGCCCAATTTATCAATTAACTGCAGCTTTAATTAATGTGTATTGGTTATCAGGTCCAATTTAACAATTAACTGTATCTTTAATCAATGTGCATTAGTTATCATGACCAATTTAACAATTAACTGTAGCTTCAATATCTGCATTAGTTATCAGGACCAAATTAACAATTAACTGTAACTTTAATCTGTTTGCATTGGTTATCATGCCCAGTTTTACAATTAACTATAGCAGAAATCAATGTGCATTAGTTATCGTACCCAATTTAAAAATTGACTGTAGCTTTAATCTCTGTGCATCTGTTATCAGGTACAATTTAACACTTAATTCTGATTTTATTCACTATGCATTCGTTATCATGCCCAATTGAACAATTAACTGTAGCTTGATCAATGTTCATTAGTTATCATGTCCAATTTAGCAATTAAATGTAGCTTTAATCTCTGTGTATTGATTATCATGCACAAATTTAACAATTAACTGTCGCTTTAATCAATGTGTATTGGTTGTCATGCCCAATTTATCAATTAAATGTAGCTTTAGTTCCTGTCCATTAGTTATCAGCTCCAATTTAATAAATTATCTGTAGTTTTAATCTCTGTGCATTTGCTATTTGGTCCAATTTAACAATTAACTGTAGCTTTAATCTCTGGGCATTAGTTATCATGCCCAATTTAGCAACTAACTGTAGGTTTAATCCTTTGCATTAGTTATCCTGCTCAATTTAGCAATTAACTTTAGCTTTAATCCCTGTTCATTAGTTATCATGCCCAATTGAACAATTAACTGTAGCTTTAATCCCTGAACATAAGTTATCATGCTCAATTTAACAATTAACTGCAGCTTTAATAAATGTGCATTAGTTATCATGCCCAATTGAACAATTAACTGGAGCTTCAATCTCTGTGCATTGGTTATCATGCCCAATTTAACAATTAACTCTAGCATTAATTTATGTGCATTAGTTATCATGCCCAATTTAACAATTAACTTTAAATTTATTTCCTGAGCATTAGTTATCAGGTCCAATTTCACAATTAACTGGAACTTTAAACTGTTTGCATTGCATATCATGTCCAATTTAACAATTAACTGTAGTTTTACGCACTGTGGATTAGCTACTTCGTTCAATTTAACAATTAACTGTAGATTTAATCAGTTGCATTAGTTATCATGCCCAATTTAAGAACTAACTGTGGGTTTAATACTTATGCTTTAGTTATCATGCTCAATTCAACAATTAGCTCTAGCTTTAATCCCTGTGCATTCGTTACCAGGTCCAATTTAACAATTAACTGGAGCTTTAATTCCAGTTCATTAGATATTAGGTCCAATTTCACAATTAAATATAGCTTTAATTTCTCTGTATTAGTTATCCTGCCCAATTTACGAATTAACTGCAGCTTTAATCAATGTGCATTAGTAATCATGCACAATTTAACTATTAACAGCAACTATAATCTCTGTGCATTAGTTATCATGCCCAAATTTAACAAATAACTGTAGCTTTAATCCCTGTGCATCAGTTAACATGCTCAATTTAACAATTAAATGTAGCTTTAATCAATGCGTATTGGTTTTCATGCCCAATTTAACAATTAAATGCAGCTTCAATCAATATGTATTGGTTATCATGCCCAATTCAACAATTAACGATGACTTTAATTCCTGTGCATTAGTTATCATGCTCAACTTAACAATTAACTTTAGCTTTAATCCCTGTGCTCTCGTTATCAGGTCCAATTGAACAATAAACTGTCGCATAAATCCCTGTGCGTTGGATATCATGATGAATTGAATAAATTAACTGTAGCTATAATCAATATGCATTGGTTATCAGGTGCAATTTAACAATTAACTGTGACTTTAATCCCTGTGCAATGGATATCAGGTCCAATTTAAAAATAATATGCAGCTTAATCCATGTGCTTTAGTTATCAGGTCCAATTTAACAATTAACTGCAGCTTTATTCCCTGTGCATCAGTTATCATGCTCAATTTTACAATTAACTGTAGATTTAATCAATGTTCATTGGTTTTCTTGCCCAATTTAACAATTAACTGCAACTTTAATCAATGTGCATAAGTTATCATGCCCAATTTAAAAATTAACATTATCTTCATTCACTGTGCATTAGTTATCTTGCCCAATTTAACAATTAACTGTAGCTTAAATATCTGCATTAGTTATCAGGACCAAATTTAACAATTAACTGTAACTTTAAACTCTGTGCATTAGGTACCAGGTCCAATTTAATAATTAACTGTAACTTTCATTCCTGTGCATTGGATATCAGGTCCAATTTAAAAATTAACTGTAGCTTTAATCCATGAGCATTAGTTATCATGCCCAATTCAAAAATTACTGTAGCTTTAATCTCAATGCATTCGTTACCAGGTCCAATTTAACAATTAACTGGAGTTTTAATCAATGTGCACAAGTTATCATGCCCAATTTAAAAATTAACTGTAGTTTTTATCTGTAAGCATTGGTTATCATGCCCACTTTAACAACTAACTGTAAGTTTAATCCCTGTGCATTTGTTATGATGTACAATGTAACAAATAACTGTGCCTTTAATCTCTGTGCATTAGTTATCATGCCCAATTTAACAATTAACTGTAACCTTAATATCTGTGCATCAGTTAACCTGCCCAATTTAAAAATTAACATTATCTTCATTCACTGTGCATTAGTTATCTTGCCCAATTTAAGAATTAACTGTAGCTTAAATATCTGCATTAGTTATCAGGACGAAATTTACCAATTAACTGTAACTTTAATCTCTGTGCATTAGGTACCAGGTCTAATTTAATAATTAACTGTAACTTTTATTCCTGTGCATTGGATATCAGGTCCAATTTAAAAATTAACTGTATCTTAAATCCCTGTGCATTAGTTATCATGCCCAATTCAAAAATTACTGTAGCTTTAATCTCAATGCATTCGTTACCTGGTCCAATTTAACAATTAACTGGAACTTTAATTCCTGTGCATTAGACATTAGGTTCAATTTCACAATTAACTGTAGTTTTAATCTCTGTGCATTAGTTATCCTGCCTGATTTTTAAAAATAACTGTAGATTTATTCACTGTGTATTAGTTATCATGCCCAATTTAAGAATTAACTGCAGCTTTAATCAATGTGCATTAGTAATCATGCACAATTTAACTAATAACTGTAACTATAATCTCTGTGCATTAGTTATCATGCTCAATTTAACAATTAAATGTAGCTTCAATCAATGCATATTGGTTATCATGCCCAGTTTAACAATTAACGATGACTTTAATTCCTGTGCATTAGTTATCATACCCAACTTAACAATTAACTGCAGCTTTAATCCCTGTGCTCTCGTTATCAGGTCCAATTGAACAATAAACTGTGGCTTTAAACCCTGTGCATTGGATATCATGACGAATTTAATAAATCAACTGTAGCTTTAATCAATATGCATTGGTTATCAGGTCCAATTTAACAATTAACTGTAGCTTTAATCAATATGCATTGGTTATCAGGTGCAATTTAACAATTAACTGTAGCTTTAATCAATATGCATTGGTTATCAGGTGCAATTTAACAATTAACTGTAGCTTTATTCAATATGCATTGGTTATTAGGTGCAATTTAACAATTAACTGTGACTTTAATCCCTATGCATTGGATATCAGGACCAATGTAAAAATAATGTGTAGCTTAATTCCTGTGCATTAGTTATCATACTCAATTTAACAATTAACTGAAGATTTAATCAATGTGTAATAGTTATCACGCCCAATTTAACAATTAACTGTAGCTGTAATCAATGTGCGTTAGTTATCATGCCCAATTTTACAATCAACCGGAGCTTCAATCCCTGTGCATTAGTTATCATGCTCAATTTAACAATTAACTGTTTCGTTAACCCCTGTGCATTAGTTAACATGCTCAATTTACAATTAACTGTAGCTTTAATCCTTATGCATTAGTTATCAAGACCAATTTAACAATTAACTGCAGCTTTAATCTCTGTAATGCTTATCAGGTCCAAATTAACAAATAACTGTAGCTTCGATCTCTGTGCATTAGTAATGAGGTCTAATTTAACAATTAACGGTGACTTTAATCTCTGTGCATTAGTTATCAGGTCCAGTTTAAGAATTAAATGCACCTTTAATCCCTGCGCATTAGTTGTCATTTCCAATTTAAGAATTAACTTTTGCTTTAATCCCTGTCCTATAGTTATCATGTCCAACTTAACCATTAACTGTAGCTTTAATCCCTGTGCATTGGTTATCATGATCAATTTAACAATTAACTGTAGCTTTAATCAATATTGATTAGTTATCAGCTCCAATTTAATAATTAACTGTAACTTAAATCCCGGTGCATTAGTTACCAGGTGCAATTTAACAATTAATGCAGCTTTAATCTCTGTGCATTAGTTATCATGCCCAATTTAACAATTAACTGTAGCTTTAATCTCAGTGCGTTGTTTATTAGGTACAATTTAACAATTAACTATAGCTTTATTCAATGTACATAGTTATCAGGTCTAATTATGCAATTAACTGTAGCCTTAATCTCTGTGCATTAGTTTTCAGGTCTAATTTAACAATTAACGGTGACTTTAATCTCTGTGCATTAGTTATCAGGTCCAGTTTAAGAATTAAATGCACCTTTAATCCCTGCGCATGAGTTGTCATTTCCAATTTAAGAATTAACTTTTGCTTTAAACCCTGTCCAATAGTTATCATGTCCAACTTAACCATTAACTGTAGCTTTAATCCCTGTGCATTGGTTATCATGATCAATTTAACAATTAACTGTAGCTTTAATCAATATTGATTAGTTATCAGCTCCAATTTAATAATTAACTGTAACTTAAATCCCGGTGCATTAGTTACCAGGTGCAATTTAACAATTAATGCAGCTTTAATCTCTGTGCATTAGTTATCATGCCCAATTTAACAATTAACTGTAGCTTTAATCTCAGTGCGTTGGTTATTAGGTACAATTTAACAATTAACTATAGCTTTATTCAATGTACATAGTTATCAGGTCTAATTATGCAATTAACTGTAGCCTTAATCTCTGTGCATTAGTTTTCAGGTCTAATTTAACAATTAACGGTGACTTTAATCTCTGTGCATTAGTTATCAGGTCCAGTTTAAGAATTAAATGCACCTTTAATCCCTGCGCATGAGTTGTCATTTCCAATTTAAGAATTAACTTTTGCTTTAAACCCTGTCCAATAGTTATCATGTCCAACTTAACCATTAACTGTAGCTTTAATCCCTGTGCATTAGTTATCATGCCCAATTTATCAATTAACTGTAGCTTTAATGAATGTGTATTGGTTATCAGGTCCAATTTAACAATTAACTGTATCTTTAATCAATGTGCATTAGTTATCATGCGCAATTTAAAAATTAACTGTAGCTTTAATCTCTGTGCATTAGTTATCATGACCAACTTAACAATTAACTGTAGCTTCAATATCTGCATTAGTTATCAGGACCAAATTAACAATTAACTGTAACTTTAATCTGTTTGCATTGGTTATCAAGCCCAATTTAACAATTAACTATAGCAGAAATCAATGTGCATTAGCTATCGTGCCCAATTTAAAAATTGACTGTAGCTTTAATCTCTTTGCATCGGTTATCAGGTACAATTTAACAATTAAATCTGATTTTATTCACTATGCATTCGTTATCATGCCCAATTGAACAATTAACTGTAGCTTGATCAATGTTCATTAGTTATCATGTCCAATTTAGCAATTAAATGTAGCTTTAATTTCTGTGCATTGATTATCATGCCCAAATTTAACAATTAACTGTCGCTTTAATCCATGTGCATTAGTTATCATGCTCAATTCAACAATTAGCGGTAGCTTTATTCTGCGTGCGTTGGTTATCGTGCCCAATTTCACAATTAACAGTGACTTTAGTCACCGTGCATTAGTTATCATGGCCAATTTAACAATTAAATGTAGCTTTAATTCCTGTGCATTAGTTATCATGCCCAATTGAACAATTAACTGTAGCTTTAATCCATGTGCATTAGTTATCATGCTCAATTCAACAATTAGCGGTAGCTTTATTCTGCGTGCGTTGGTTATCGTGCCCAATTTCACAATTAACAGTGACTTTAGTCACCGTGCATTAGTTATCATGGCCAATTTAACAATTAACTGTAATCTTAATATCTGTGCATTAATTATCATGCCCAAAATTAACAATTAACTGTAGCTTTAATCAGTGTGCATTAGTTATCAGGTCCAATTTAACAATTAACTGTGACTTTATTCACTGTGCATTAGTTATCAAACCCAATATAACAATTAACTGTAGCTTTAATCCCTGTGCATTTGTTATCATGCCCAATTTAACAATTAACAGTAGTTTTAATCCATGTGCATTATTTCTAATGCCAATTTAACAATTAACTGTAGCTTTAATTATTGTGCATTACTTTTCATGCCCAATTTATATATTAACTGTACCTTTAATCGCTGTGCATTAGTTATCAGGTCCAATTTAACAATTCACTGTGACTTTATTCACTGTGCATTAGTTATCATGCCCAATTTAGCTTTAATTAATGTGTATTGGTTATCAGGTCCAATTGAACAATTAACTTTAGCTTTAATTTCTGTGCATTTGTTAACCTGCCCAATTTAAAAATTAACTGTATCTTTATTCGCTGTGCATTAGTTATCATACCCAATTTAACAATTAACTGTAGTTTAAATATTTGCATTAGTTATCAGGATAAAATTAACAATTAATTGTAACTTTAATCTATTTGCATCAGTTATCATGCCCAATTTAACAATGAACTGTAGCTTTAATCTCAGTGCATTAGGTACCAGGTCCAATTTAGCAATTAACTTTAACTTTTATTCCTGTGCATTGGATATCAGGTCCAATTTAAACAATAACTGTAGCTTTAATCCCTGTGCATTAGTTATCATGTCCAATTTAACAACTAACTGTAGCTTTAATCCCTGTGCATTAGTTATTATGCCCAATTTTAGAATTAACTGTGGCTTTAATCAATGTGCATTAGTTATCATACCCAATTCAAAAATTAACAGTAGCTTTAATCTCAATGCATTCGGTACCAGGTCCAATTTAACAATTAACTCGAACTTTAATTCGTGTGCATTAGATATTAGGTCCAATTTCACAATTAAATGTAGCTTTAATTTCTGAGTATTAGTTATCCTGCCCAATTTAAGAATTAACTGCAGCTTTAATCAACGTGCATTAGTAATCATGCACAATTTAACTATTAACAGCAATTATAATCTCTGTGCATTAGTTATCATGCCCAAATTTAACAAATAACTGTAGCGTTAATCCCTGTGCATTAGTTAACATGCTCAATTTAACAATTAAATGTAGCTTTAATCAATGCGTATTGGTTATCATGCCCAATTTAACAATTAAATGCAGCTTCAATCAATATGTATTGGTTATCATGCCCAATTTAACAATTAAAGATGGCTTTAATTCCTGTGCATTAGTTATCATGCTCAACTTAACAATTAACTTTAGCTTTAATCCCTGTGCTCTGTCGTATAAATCTCTGTGCATTGGATAGCATGATGAATTGAATAAATTACCTGTAGCTTCAATCAATATGCATTGGTTATCAGGTGCAATTTACAATTAACTGTGACTTTAATCCCTGTGCAATGGATATCAGGTCCAATTTTAAAATAATCTGTAGCTTAATCCATGTGCATTAGTTATCATGCCCAAATTAACAATTAACTGTAGCTTTATTCAATGTGCATTAGTTATCATGCCCAATTTAACAATTAACTGCAACTTTAATCAATGTGCACAAGTTGTCATGCCCAATTTAAAAATTAACTGTAGTTTTTATCTGTAAGCATTGGTTATCATGCCCAATTTAACAACTAACTGTAAGTTTAATCCCTGTGCATTAGTTATCATGTACAATGTAACACATAACTGTGCCTTTAATCTCTGTGCATTAGTTATCATGCCCAATTTAACAATTAACTGTAACTTTAATATCTGTGCATCAGTTAACCTGCCCAATTTAAAAATTAACATTATCTTCATTCACTGTGCATTAGTTACCTTGCCCAATTTAACAATTAACTGTAACTTTAATCTCTGTGCATTAGGTACCAGGTCTAATTTAATAATTAACTGTAACTTTTATTCCTGTGCATTGGATATCATGCCCAATTCAAAAATTAACTGTAGCTTTAATCTCAATGCATTCGTTACCAGGTCCAATTTAACAATTAACTGGAACTTTAATTCCTGTGCATTAGACATTAGGCTCAATTTCACAATTAACTGTAGCTTTAATCTCAGTGCATTAGTTATCCTGCCTAATTTTAAAAAAATAACTGTAGATTTATTCACTGTGTATTAGTTATCACGCCCAATTTAAGAATTAACTGCAGCTTTAATCAATGTGCATTAGTAATCATGCACAATTTAACTAATAACTGTAACTATAATCTCTGTGCATTAGTTATCATGCTCAATTTAACAATTAAATGTAGCTTCAATCAATGCATATTGGTTATCATGCCCAGTTTAACAATTAACGATGACTTTAATTCCTGTGCATTAGTTATCATACCCAATTTAACAATTAACTGCACCCTTAATCTCTGCGCATCAGTTATCATGCCCAATTTAACAATTAACTGTACCTTTTATCTCTGCGCATCAGTTATCATGCCCAATTTAACAATTAACTGCAGCTTTAATCTCTGTGCTTTAGTTATCAGGTCCAATTTAACAATTAACTGTAACTTTAATCTCTGTTCCTAAGTTATCATGCCCAATTTAATAATTAACTGTGAATTTAATCTCTGTTAATTATTAATCATGTCCAATTTTACAATTAACTGTTGATTTAATCCCTGTGCATTGGTTATCAGGTGCAATTTAACAATTAACGAAAGCTTTAACCAATGTGCATTAGTTATCATGCCCAATTTAACAATTAGCTGTAGCTTTAATATCTTTGAATTAGGTATCATGACCAAATATAACAATTAAATGTCACTTTAATATCTGAGCATTGGTTATCATGCCCAATTTAACAATTAACTGTACCTTTTTTCTCTGCGCATCAATTATATTTTCCAATTTAACAATTAATTGTAGATTTAATCCCTCTGCATTGGTTATCATGTCCAACTTAACAATTAACTGTGGCTTTAATCAAAGTGCATTAATTATCACGTCCAATTTAACAATTAACTGTAGCTTTAATCTCAGTGCGTTGGTTATTAGGTACAATTTAACAATTAACTATAGCTTTATTCAATATACATAGTTATCTGGTCTAATTATACAATTAACTGTAACTTTAATCTCTGTGCATTAGTTTTCAGGTCTAACTTAACAATTAACTGTAGCTTTAATCTCTGTGCATTAGTTATGAGGACCAATTTAACAATTAACAGTAGCCTTAATTCCTGTGCATTGGTTTTCATGTCCAATTTAACAATGAACTGTGCCTTTAATCGCTGTGCATTGGTTAGCATGACTAATTTAACAATTAGCTGTAGCTTTATTCAATATGCATTAGATATCCGGTCTAATTTAACAATTAACTGTAGCTTTAGTCTCTGTGCTTTGGTTATCATGCCCAATTTAACAATTAACTGTGAATGTAATTCCTGTGCATTAGTTATCATGCCGATTTAACAATTAACTGTAGCTTTAATCAATGTGCGTAGTTAACAGGTCTAATTTAACAATTAACTGTAGGTTTAATCTTTGTGCATTGGTTACCAGGTCTAATTTAAGAATTAACTGTGACTTTTACCTCTGTGCATTAGTTATCAGGTCTAATTTAACAATTAACTGTTGCTTTAATCTCTGTGCATTAGTTATCAGATCCAGTTTGACAATTAATTGTAGCTTTAATCTCTGTGCATTAGTTATCAGATCCCGTTTGACAGTTAAGTGTAGCTTTAATCCCTGTGCTTTCGTTATCATGCCCAATTTCAGAATTAATCTGCAAATATAATATCTGTGAATTATTTATCCGGTCCAATTTAACAATTAGCTGCACCTTTATTCTATGTGCATTAGTTATCATGCTCAATTTAATAATTAAATGTAACTTTAATCTCTGTGCATTGGTTATCATGCACAATTTCACAATTAACTTTTGCACTAATCAATGTGCATTTTTTATGATGCACCAATAAAAAAATAACTGTAGCTTTAAACTCTGTGCATTAGTTATCATGCCCAATTTGACAAGTAACTGCAGCTTTAATCTCTGTGCTTTAGTTATCATGCCCAATTTAACAAGTAACTGCAGCTTTAATCTCTGTGCTTTAGTTATCAGTTCCAATTTAACAAATAACTGTAGCTTTAATCAATATGCATGAGTTATCATGCCCAATTTAATAATTAACTGTGAATTTAATCTCTGTGAATTATTAATCATGTCCAATTTTACAATTAACTGTTGATTTAATCCCTGTGCATTGGTTATCATGCCAAATTTAACAATTAACTGTAGCTTTAATCAATATGCATGAGTTATCAGGTCCAATTTAAGAATTAACTGTAACTTTAATCCCTGTGCATTGCTAATCAGGTCTAATTTTACAATTAATTGTAGCTTTAATCCCTGTGCATTGGTTATCATCTCCAACTTAACAATTAACTGCAGGTTTCATCCCTGTTCATTAGTTATCAGGACCAATTTAACTATTATCTGTACCTTTAATCTGTGTGCATTAGTTATCAGGTCCAATGTAACAATTAACTGCAGCTTTAATCTCTGTGCATTAGTTACTGAGCCCAATTTATAAATTAACTGTTGTGTTAACCCCTGTGCATTAGTTATAATGTCCAATTTAACAATTAACTGTGGCTTAAATCTCTGTGCATTAGTTATCATGCTCAATTTAACAATTAATATGCAAATTTAATCTCTGTGAATTATTTATCAGTTCCAATTTAACAATTAACTGTAGCTTTAACCCCTGTGCATTAGTTATCAGGTCCAATTTAACAATTAACTGTAGCTTTAACCCCTGTGCATTAGTTATCAGGTCCAATTTAACAATTAGCTGTAGCTTTAATATCTTTGAATTAGTTATCATGACCAAATATAACAGTTAAATGTCACTTTAATATCTGCGCATCAGTTATCATGCCCAATTTAACAATTAACTGTACCTTTTTTCTCTGCGCATCAATTATATTTTTCAATTTAACAATTAACTGTAGATTTAATCCCTCTGCATTGGTTATCAGGTCCAATTTAACAATTGACAATGACTTTAATCGATATGCATTGGTTATCATGACCGATCTACCAATTAACTGTAGCTATACTCAATATGCATTAGTTATCAGGTCCAATTTAACAATTAACTGTAACTTTAATCGCTGTGCATTAGTTATCATGCCCAATTTAATAATTAACTGCACCTTTAATCTATGCGCATCAGTTATCATGCCCAATTTAACAATTAACTGTACCTTTTATCTTTGCGCATCAATTATATTTTCCAATTTAACAATTAATTGTAGATTTAATCCCTCTGCATTGGTTATCATGTCCAACTTAACAATTAACTGTGGCTTTAATCAATGTGCATTAATTATCACGTCCAATTTAACAATTACCTGTAGCTTTCATCCCAGTTCTTTCGTTAACTATTAACTATACCTTTAATCTCTGTGCATTAGTTATCAGGTCCAATTTAACAAATAACTGTCACTTTAATCAATGTGGTTTAGGTATCAGGTCCAATTTAAAAAGTAAATGTAGCTTTAATCAATGTGCATTGGTTTAAAGATCCAGTTTAACAATTAAATTGTGCTTTCAACCCTGTGCATTAGTTATCATGCGAAATTTAACAATTAACTGTAGCTTTAATCAATGTGCATTAGTAATCATAACAAATTTAACAATTAACTGCAATTAACTGTAGCTTTAATCTCTGTGCAATAGTTATCATGCCCAATTTAACAATTAACTGCAAATTAAATATTTGTAAATTATTTATCAGGTCCAATTTAACAAATAACTGTCGCTTTAATCAATGTGGTTTAGTTATCAGGTTCAATTTAAAAAGTAACTTGTAGCTTTTATCAATGTGCATTGGTTTAAAGATCCAGTGTAGCAATTAAATTTTGCTTTCAACCCTGTGCATTAGTTATCATGCCAATTTAACAATTAAATGTACGCTTAATCTCTGCACATTAGGTATCACATCCAATTTAATAATTAACTGTAGATTTAATCCCTGTGCATTGGTTATCAGAACCAACTTAACAATTAACTGTGACTTTTATCCCTGTGCATTAGTTATCATGAGCAATTTAACAATTAACTGTAGCTTTAATCCCTGTACATTAGTTATCAGGTCCAATTTAAAAATGAATTGTCGCTTTAATCTCTGTGCATTAGTTATCATGCCCAATTTAACAAATAATGTAGCTTTAATCCCTGTGCATTTGCTTTCATGCCCAATTTAACAATTAACTTTCGATTTAATCTCTGCGCATTAGTTATCATGTCCAATTTCACAATTAACTCAAGCTATAATCAATGTGCATTAGTAATCATGCTAAATTCAACAATAAACTGTAGCTTTAATCCCTTTGCATTAGTTATCATGCCCGATTTAAAAATTAACTCCAAATTTAATCTTTGTAAATTATTTATCAGGTCCAATTTAACAAATAACTGTCGCTTTAATCAATGTGGTTTAGTTATCAGGTCCAATTTAAAAACTAACTGTAGCTTTAATCAATGTGCATTAGTTTAAAGAACCAGTTGAACAATTAAATTTTGCTTTCAACTATTTGAATTAGTTATCATGCAAATTTAACAATTAACTGTAGCTTTAATCCCTGTGCATTTGTTATCATGCGCAATTTAACAATTAACTGTAATTAGCTCTAGCTTTAATCTCTGTGCATTAGTTATCATGCCCAATTTAACAATTAACTGCAAATTAAATCTTTGTAAATTATATATCAGGTCCAATTTAACAAATAACTGTCGCTTTAATCAGTGTGGTTTAGTTATCAAGTCCAATTTTAAAAGTAACTGTAGCTTTAATCAATGTGCATTGGTTTAAAGACCCAGTTTAACAATTTAATTTTGCTTTCAACCCTGTGCATTAGTTATCATGCAAATTTAAAAATTAACTGTAGCTTTAATCCCTGTGCATTAGTTATCATGCCCAATTTAACAATTAACTGTAGCTTTAATCAATGTGCATTTGTAATCCTGACAAATTTAACAAATAACTGCAAATTTAATCTTTGTAAATTATTTATCAGGTCCAATTAACAAATAACTGTCGCTTTAATCAATGTGGTTTAGTTATCAGGTCTAATTTAAAAATAAACTGCAGCATTAATCAATGTGCATTGGTTTAACGATCCAGTTTAACAATTAAATTTTGCTTTCAACCCTGTGCATTAGTTATCATGCCAACTTTAACAATTAACTGTACATTTAATCTCTGCGCATTAGTTAGCAGGGCCAATTTAATAATTAACTGTGACTTTAATCCCTGTGCATTGGTTATCATGAGCAATTTAACAATTAACTCTAGGTTTAATCAATGTACATTTGTTATCATGCCGAATGTAACAATTAAATATAGTTTTAATCATTGTACATTAGTTATCATGCTCAATTTAACAATTATCTGTAGCTTTAATCAATGTGCATTAGTTATCAGGTCCAATTTAACAATTAACTGTAGATTTAATCTGTGTGCATTGGCTATCAGGTTCAATTTAAAAATTAACTGTCGCTTTAATCAATGTGCATTAGTAATCATGCCCAATTAACTGTTGCTTTTATCTCTGTGCATTGTTTATCAGGTCCAATATAACAAGTAACTGCAGCTTTAAACCATGTACATTTCGTATCAGGTCTAATTTAAAAATAAACGGTAACTTTAATTCCTGTGCAATGGTTATCATGCTCAATTTAACAATTATCTGTAGCTTTAATCAATGTGCATTAGTTATCAGGTAGAAGTTACCAATTAACTGTTGCTTTAATCTGTGTGCATTGGCTATCAGATTCAATTTAAAAATTAACTGTCGCTTTAATCAATGTGCATTAGTAATCATGCCCAACTTAACAATTAACTGTTGCTTTAAACTCTTAATTGGTTATCAGTTCCAAGTTAAAAATTAACTGTCGCTTTAATCTCTGTGCATCAGTTATCATGCACAATTTAACAAATATTGTAGCTTTAATCCCTGTGCATTTGTTATTATGTCCAATTTAACAACTAACTTTCGCTTTAATCTCTGTGCATTAGTAATCATGCCAAATTTAACAATTAACTGCAATAAACTGTAGCTTTCACCTCTGTGCATTAGTTATCATGCCCAATTTAACAATTAACTGCAAATTTAATCTTTGTAAATTATTTATCAGGTCCAATTCAACAAATAACTGTCGCTTTATCAATGTGGTTTAGTTATCAGATCCTATTTAAAAAGTAACTGTAGCTTTAATCAATGTGCTTTGGTTTGACGGTCCAGTTTAACAATTTAATTTTGGTTTCAACCCTTTGCATTAGTTATCATGCCAAATTTAACTATTAACTGTACGTTTAATCTCTGCGCATTAGGGATCAGGTCCAATTTAATAATTAACTGTAGATTTAATCCCTGTGCATTGGTTATCAGGTCCAACTTAACAATTAACTATGACTTTAATCCCTGTGCATTGGTTATCATGAGCAATTTAACAATTTACTGCAGATTTAATCAATGTACATTTGTTATCATGCGGAATATAACGATTAACTGTAGTTTAAATGATTGTGCATTGGTTATCATGCTCAATTTCACGACAGACTGTAGCTTCCATCAATGTGCATTAGTTATCATGCCCAATTTAACATTTAACTGTAACTTTAATCCATGTGCATTAGTTATAAGGTCCAATTTAACAACTAACTTTCGCTTTAATCTCTGTGCATCAGTTATCTTGTCCAATTTCACAATTAACTGTAGATATAATCTATGTGCATCAGTAATCATGCCAAATATAACATTTAACTGTAACTTTAAGCCCTGTGCATTAGGTATCATACTCAATTTAACAATTAACTGTTGCTTTAAGCTCTGTGCATTGGTTATCAGGTCCAATTTAACAATTAACTGCAGCTTTAATCCATGTGCATTTCTTATCAGGTCTAATTTAAAAATAAACATATACTTTAATTCCTGTGCATTAGTTATCAGGTCCAATTTAACAATTAACTAGCTTTAATCTGTGTGCATTGGCTATCAGGTTCAATTTAAAAATTAACTGTCGCTTTAATCAATGTGCATTAGTAATCATGCCCAATTTAACAATTAACTGTTGCTTCAAACTCTCTGCATTGGTTATCAGGTCCAATTTAACAATTAACTGTAGCTTTAATCCCTGTACATTAGTTATCAGTTCCAATTTAAAAAATAACTGTCGCTTTAATCAATGTGCATTAGTAATCATGACAAATTTAATAGTAAACTGCAATTAACTGTGGCTTTAATCTCTTTGCATTAGCTATCATTCCCAATTTAACAATTAACTGTAGCTTTATCAATGTGCATAAGTAACCATGCCAAATTTAACAATTACCTGCAATTAACTGTAGCTTTAATCTCTGTGCATTTGTTATCATGCCCAATTTAACAATTAACTGCAAATTTAATCTTTGTAAATTATTTATCAGGTCCAATTTAACAAATAACTGTAGCTTTAATCAATGTGCATTGGTTTAAAGATGCAGTTTAACAATTAAATTTTGCTTTCAACCCTGTGCATTAGTTATCATGCCAAATTTAACAATTAACTGTACGTTTAATCTCTGCGCATTAGTTATCAGGTCCAATTTAAAACTAACTGTAGCTTTAATCCCTGTGCATTGGTTATCAGGTCCAACTTAACAATTAACTGTAGGTTTACTCAATGTACATTTGTTATCATGCCGATTGTAACCATTAACTGTAGTTTTAATCATTGTGCATTACTTATCATGCTCAATTTCACAACAGGCTGTAGCTTTCATCAATGTGCATTCGTTATCATGCCCAATTTAACATTTAACTGTAACTTTAATCCATGTGCTTTCGTATCATGCTCAATTAAAAAATTATCTGTAGCTTTAATCAATGTGCATTAGTTATCAGGTCCAATTTAACAATTAACTGCAGCTTTAATCCATGTGCATTTCTTATCACGTCTAATTTAAAAATAAACTGTAACTTTAATTCCTGTGCATTAGTTATCATGCACAATTTAACAATTATCTGTAGCATTAATCAATGTGCATTAGTTATCAGGTCCAATTTAACAATAACCTATAGCTTTAATCTCTGTGCATTGGCTATCAGGTTCAATTTAACAATTAACTCCAGCTTTAATCCCTGTGCATTAGATATCATGCCCAATTTAACAATTATCTGTTGCTATAAACACTGTACATTAGTTATCAGATCCAATTTAAAAATTAACTGTCGCATTAATCTCTGTGCATTAATTATCATGCCCAATTTAACAATTAACTATCACTTTAATCTCTCGCGCATTAGTTATCATGTCCAATTTCACAATTAACTGCAGCTATAATCATTGTGCATTAGTAATCATGACAAATTTAACAATTAACTGTAGCTTTAATCAATGTGCATTAGTAATCATGACAAATTTAAAAATTAACTGCAATTAACTCTAGCTTTAATCTCTGTGCAATAGTTATCATGCCCAATTTGACAATTAACTGTAGCTTTAATCATTGTGCATTAGTAATCATGCTAAATTTAAAAATTAACTGCAATTAACTATAGCTTTAATCTCTGTGCATTAGTTATCATGCCCAATTTAACAATTAACTGTAAATCTAATCTTTGTAAATTATTTATCAGGTCCAATTTAACAAATAACTGTCGCTTTAATCATTGTGGTTTAGTTATCAGGTCCAATTTAAAATTAACTGTAGCTTTAATTCCTGTGCATTGGTTATCAGGTCCAACTTAACAATTAACTATGACTTTAATCCCTGTGCATTGGTTATCATGAGCAATTTAACAATTAACTGTAGGTTTGATCAATGTACATTTGTTATCATGCCGATTGTAACAATCAACTGTAGTTTTAATCATTGTCCATTAGTTATCATGCCAAATTTAACAATTAACTGCAATTAACTTCGCTTTAATCTCTGTGCATTAGTTATCATGCCCAATTTAACAATTAACTGTAAATCTAATCTTTGTAAATTATTTATCAGGTCCAAATTAACAAATAACTGTCGCTTTGATCAATGTGGTTTAGCTGTAATCCCTGTGAATTGGTTATCAGGTCCATCTTAACAATTAACTGTGACTTTAATCCCTGTGCATTGGTTATCATGAGCAATTTAACAATTAACTATCACTTTAATCTCTCGCGCATTAGTTATCATGTCCAATTTCACAATTAACTGCAGCTATAATCATTGTGCATTAGTAATCATGACAAATTTAACAATTAACTGTAGCTTTAATCAATGTGCATTAGTAATCATGACAAATTAAAAAAATTACTGCAATTAACTCTAGCTTTAATCTCTGTGCAATAGTTATCATGCCCAATTTGACAATTAACTGTAGCTTTAATCATTGTGCATTAGTAATCATGCTAAATTTAAAAATTAACTGCAATTAACTATAGCTTTAATCTCTGTGCATTAGTTATCATGCCCAATTTAACAATTAACTGTAAATCTAATCTTTGTAAATTATTTATCAGGTCCAATTTAACAAATAACTGTCGCTTTAATCATTGTGGTTTAGTTATCAGGTCCAATTTAAAATTAACTGTAGCTTTAATCCCTGTGCATTGGTTATCAGGTCCAACTTAGCAATTAACTGTGACTTTAATCCCTGTGCATTGGTTATCATGAGCAATTTAACAATTAAATGTAGGTTTAATCAATGTACATTTGTTATCATGCCGATTGTAACAATTAACTGTAGTTTTAATCATTGTCCATTAGTTATCATGCCGAATTTAACAATTAACTGCAATTAACTCTCGCTTTAATCTCTGTGCATTAGTTATCATGCCCAATTGAACAATTAACTGTAAATCTAATCTTTGTAAATTATTTATCAGGTCCAAATTAACAAATAACTGTCGCTTTGATCAATGTGGTTTAGCTGTAATCCCTGTGCATTGGTTATCAGGTCCATCTTAACAATTAACTGTGACTTTAATCCCTGTGCATTGGTTATCATGAGCAATTTAACAATTAACTGTAGGATTTATCAATGTACATTTGTTATCATGCCGATTGTAACAATTAACTGTAGTTTTAATCATTGTCCATTAGTTATCATGCTCAATTTCACAACAGGTTGTAGCTTTCATCAATGTGCATTAGTTATCATGCCCAATTTAACATTTAACTGTAACTTTAATCTCTGTGCATTAGTTATCATGCACGATTTAACAAATAATGTAGCTTTAATCCCTGTGCATTTGTTATTATGTCCAATTTAAGAACTAACTTTCACTTTAATCTCTGCACATTAGTTATCTTGTCCAATTTCACAATTAACTGCAGCTATATTCAATGTGCATTAGTAATCATGCCAAATTTAAAAATTAACTGCAATTAGCTCTAGCTTTAATCTCTGTGCATTAGTTATCAGGTCCATTTAACAATTAACTGTAGCTTTAATCCCTGTACATTAGTTATCAGGTCCAAGTTAAAAATTAACTGTCGCTTTAATCTCTGTGCATTAGTTATCATGCACAATTTAACAAATAATGTAGCTTTAATCCCTGTGCATTTGTTATCATGCCCAATTTAACAACAAACTTTCGCTTTATTCTCTGCGCATTAGTTACCTTGTCCAATTTCACAATTAACTTTAGCTATAATCAATGTGCAATAGTAATCATGCCACATTTAACAATTAACTGAAACTTTAATTCCTGTGCATTAGTTATCAAGCCCAATTTAACAATTAACTGTTGCAATAATCAATGTGCATTAGTAATCACGACAAATTTAACAATAAACTGCAATTAACTGTAGCTTTAATCTCTGTGCATTATTTATTAGGCCCAATTTAACAAATGACTGTCGCTTTAATCAATGTGGTTTAGTTATCAGTTCCAATTTAAAAAGTAATTGTAGCTTTAATCAACGTGCATTGGAGTAAAGATCCAGTTTAACAATTAAATTTTGCTTTCAACCCTGTGCATTAGTTATCATGCCAAATTTAACAATTAACTGTATGTTTAATCTCTGCGCATTAGTTATCAGATCCAATTTAATAATTAACTGTCGCTTTAATCCCTTTGCATTGATTATCAGTTCCAACTTAACAATTAACTGCAACTTTAATCCCTGTACATTGGTTATCATGAGCAATTTAAAAATTAACTGTCGCTTTAATCCCTGTACATTAGTTATCAGGTCCAATTTAAATATTAACTGTCGCTTTAATCTCTGTGCATTAGTTATCATCCCCAATTTAACAATTAACTGTAGCTTTAATCCCTGTACATTAGTTATCAGGGCCAATTTAAAAATTAACTTACGCTTTAATTTCTGCGCATCAGTTAACATGTCCAATTTCACAATTAACTGTAGCTTTAATCAATGTGCATTAATAATCATGCAAATTTAACAATTAACTGCAATTAACTATAGCTTTAATCTCTGTGCGTTAGTTATCATGCCCAATTTAACAATTAATTGCAAATTGAATCTTTGTAAATTAATTATCAGGTCCAATTTAACAAATAACTTTCGCTTTAATCATTGTGGTTTAGTTATCAGGTCCAATTTAAAATTAACTGTAGCTTTAATCCCTGTGCATTGGTTATCAGGTTCAACTTAACAATTAACTGCAACTATATTCCCTGTACATTGGTTATCATGAGCATTTTAAAAATTATCTGTCGCTTTAATCCCTGTACATTAGTTATCAGGTCCAATTTAAATATTAACTGTCGCTTTAATCTCTGTGCATTAGTTCTCATGCCCAATTTAACAATTAACTGTAGCTTTAATCCCTGTACATTAGTTATCAGGTCCAATTTAAAAATTAACTTTCGCTTTAATTTCTGCGCATTAGTTACCATGTCCAATTTCACAATTAACTGTAGCTTTAATCAGTGTGCATTAGTAATCATGCCAAATTTAACAATTAACTGCAGCTTTAATCTCTGTGCATTAGTTAGCATGCCCAATTTAACAATTAACTGCAAATGTAATCTTTGTAAATTATTTATTAGGTCCAATTTAACAAATAACTGTCGCTTTAATCAATGTGCTTTAGTTATCAGATCCTATTTAAAAATTAACTGTAGCTTTAATCAATGTACTTTGGTTTAAAGGTCCAGTTTAACAATTTAATTTTGGTTTCAACCCTTTGTATTAGTTATCATGCCAAATTTAACTATTAACTACACGTTTAATCTCTGCGCATTAGGTATCAGGTCCAATTTAATAATTAACTGTAGATTTAATCCCTGTGCTTTGGTTATCAGGTCCAACTTAACAATTAACAGTGACTTTAATCCCTGTGCATTGGTTATCATGAGCAATTTAACAATTTACTGCAGATTTAATCAATGTACATTTGTTATCATGCGGAATGTAACAATTAACTGTCGTTTAAATGATTGTGCATTAGTTATCATGCTCAATTTCACAACAGATTGTAGCTTTCATCAATGTGCATTAGTTATCATGCCCAATATAACATTTAACTGTAACTTTAATCCATGTGCATTAGTTATCATGCTCAATTTAACAATTATCTGTAGCTTTAATCAATGTGCATTAGTTATCAGGTCCAATTTAACAATTAACTGTAGCTTTAATCTCTGTGCATTGGCTATCAGGTTCAATTTAACCATTAACTCAAGCTTTAAACCCTGTGCATTAGTTATCATGCCCAATTTAACAATTAACTGTTGCTTTAACCTCTGTGCATTGGTTGTCAGGTCCATTTAACAATTAACTGTAGCTTTAATCCCTGTACATTAGTTATCAGGTCCAAGTTAAAAATTAACTGTCGCTTTAATCTCTGTGCATTAGTTATCATGCACAATTTAACAAATAATGTAGCTTTAATCCCTGTGCATTTGTTATCATGCCCAATTTAACAACAAACTTTCGCTTTATTCTCTGCGCATTAGTTACCTTGTCCAATTTCACAATTAACTTTTGCTATAATCAATGTGCATTAGTAATCATGCCACATTTAACAATTAACTGAAACTTTAATTCATGTGCATTAGTTATCAAGCCCAATTTAACAATTAACTGTTGCAATAATCAATGTGCATTAGTAATCACGACAAATTTAACAATAAACTGCAATTAACTGTAGCTTTAATCTCTGTGCATTATTTATCAGGCCCAATTTAACAAATGACTGTCGCTTTAATCAATGTGGTTTAGTTATCAGTTCCAATTTAAAAAGTAATTGTAGCTTTAATCAATGTGCATTGGATTAAAGATCCAGTTTAACAATTAAATTTTGCTTTCAACCCTGTGCATTAGTTATCATGCCAAATTTAACAATTAACTGTACGTTTAATCTCTGCGCATTAGTTATCAGGTCCAATTTAATAATTAACTGTCGCTTTAATCCCTGTACATTAGTTATCAGGTCCAATTTAAAAATTAACTGTCGCTTTAATCCCTTTGCATTGATTATCAGTTCCAACTTAACAATTAACTGCAACTTTAATCCCTGTACATTGGTTATCATGAGCAATTTAAAAATTAACTGTCGCTTTAATCCCTGTACATTAGTTATCAGGTCCAATTTAAATATTAACTGTCGCTTTAATCTCTGTGCATTAGTTATCATGCCCAATTTAACAATTAACTGTAGCTTTAATCCCTGTACATTAGTTATCAGGTCCAATTTAAAAATTAACTTTCGCTTTAATTTCTGCGCATCAGTTATCATGTCCAATACCACAATTAACTGTAGCTTTAATCAATGTGCATCAGTAATCATGCCAAATTTAACAATCAACTGTAGCTTTAATCGCTGTGCTTTAGTTATCATGCCCAATTTCACAATTAACTGTAGCTTTAATCAATGTGCATTAATAATCATGCAAATTTAACAATTAACTGCAATTAACTATAGCTTTAATCTCTGTGCGTTAGTTATCATGCCCAATTTAACAATTAACTGCAAATTGAATCTTTGTAAATTAATTATCTGGTCCAATTTAACAAATAACTGTCGCTTTAATCATTGTGGTTTAGTTATCAGGTCCAATTTAAAATTAACTGTAGCTTAAATCCCTGTGCATTGGTTATCAGGTCCAACTTAACAATTAACTGTGACTTTAATCCCTGTGCATTGGTTATCATGAGCAATTTAACAATTAACTGTAGGTTTAATCAATGTACATTTGTTATCATGCCGATTGTAACAATTAACTGTAGTTTTAATCATTGTCCATTAGTTATCATGCTCAATTTCACAACAGGCTGTAGCTTTCATCAATGTGCATTCGTTATCATGCCCAATTTAACATTTAAATGTAACTTTAATCCATGTGCATTAGGTATCATGTTCAATTTAACAATTATCTGTAGCTTTAATCAATGTGCATTAGTTATTAGGTCCAATTTAACAATTAACTGCAGCTTTAATCCATGTGCATTTCTTATAACGTCTAATTTAATAATAAACTGTAACTTTAATCCCTGTGCATTAGTTATCATGCTCAATTTAACAATTATCTGTAGCTTTAATCTCTGTGCATTGGCTATCAGGTTAAATTTAACAATTAACTCCAGCTTTATTCCCTGTGCATTAGATATCATGCCCAATATTACAATTAACTGTTGCTATAAACACTGTGCATTGGTTATCATGTCCAATTTAACAATTAACTGTAGCTTTAATCCCTGTACATTAGTTATCCGATCCAATTTAAAAATTAACTGTCGCATTAATCTCTGTGCATTAGTTATCATGCCCAATTTAACAATTAACTATCGCTTTAATCTCTCGCGCATTAGTTATCATGTCCAATTTCAAAATTAACTGCAGCTATAATCAATGTGCATTAGTAATCATGACAAATTTAGCAATTAACTGTAGCTTTAATCAATGTGCATTAGTAATCATGACAAGTTTAAAAATTAACTGCAATTAACTCTAGCTTTAATCTCTGTGCATTAGTTGTCATGCCCAATTTAACAATTAACTGCAAATTTAATCTTTGTAAATTATTTATCCGGTCCAATTTAACAAATAACTGTCGCTTCAATCAATGTGGTTTAGTTATCAGTTCCAATTTAAAAACGAACTGTAGCTTTAATCAATATGCATTGGTTTAAAGATCCAGTTTAACAATTAAATTTTGCTTTCAACCCTCTGCATTAGTTATCATGCCAAATTTAACAATTAATTGTAAGTTTAATCTCTGCGCATTAGTTATCATGCCCAATTTAACAATTAACTTTCACTTTAATCAATGTGCATTAGTTATCAGGTCCAATTTAACAAATAAGATAGCTTTAATCCCTGTGCATTTGTTATCATGCCCAAATTAACAATTAACTTTCACTTTAATCAATGTGCATTAGTTATCAGGTCCAATTTAACAATTAACTGTCGCATTAATCTCTGCGCATTAGTTGTCATGCCCAATTTAAAAATTAACTGTAGCTTTACTCAATGTGCATTAGTTATCATGCCAAATTTAACAATTAACTGTACGTTTAATCTCTGCGCATTAGTTATCAGGTCCAATTTAACAATTAACTCTAGCTTTAATCCCTGTACATTGGTTAGCAGGTCCAACCTAACAACTTACTGTGGCTTTAATCCCTGTGCATTGGTTATCATGAGAAATTTAACAATTAACTGTAGGTTTATTCAATGTACATTTGTTATCATGCCGAATTTAACAATTGTGTATTAGTTTTCATGCTCATTTTAACAACAGACTGTAGCTTTCATCAATGTGCATTAGTTATCATGTCGAATTTAATATTTAACTGTCAACTCTGTGCATTGGTTATCAAGTCCAAATTAAAAATTAACTGCATCTTTAATCTCTGTGCATTATTTATAATGCCCAATTTAACAATTAACTGTAGCTTTAATCAATGTGCTTTGGTTATCAGGTCCAATTTAACAATTAACTGTGATAAAGTTACAGTTAATTGTTATAATGAGCATGATAATGACAAGGGAAAAATGTATAATTAATGAATAAATTGAACATGATTACCAATACACGAGAGAATGAAGTTATAGTTCATTGTTAAATTGGACATAGTAACACATTCACCGGGGAATAAATTTACAATGTTTGTTAATTTTATCATGATAGCCAATACACGTGGATAGTTTGCAGTTAATTGTTAAATTGGACATGATAACTAATACACAGGGGAACAAATTTACAGTTTTGTGTTAATTTTGTCATGATAGGCAATACATGGTGGAATAATTTTGCTGCTAATTGTTAAATTGGACATGATAACCAATAGACAGGGATTCAAGTTATAGTTAGTTGTTAAATTGGAATTGCTAACTAATGGACAGTTGAATAGAGTTATACTAATTGCAAATTGGATATGGTGACCAGTATACAGGCGAATAAAGGTTACAGTTAATGAATACATTGGACATGATAACAAATGCACATAAGAATGAAGTTACAGTTAGCTGATCAATATGACATGATAACTAATACACTGGGGAATAAATTTACAGTTGTTTGATAATTTGTTCATGATAACAAATGCACATGGATAAATTACAGTTAGTTGTTCAACTGGACATGATAACAATATAGAGGGAATGAAGTAACAATTAATTGTTAAATTGGATGTTATAAACAATATACATGGTATAAGTCACAGTTAATCGTTGAATTAGACCTGATAAGCAAAGCACATTGATTAAAGTTACAGTTAATTGTTAAATTGAGCATGATAATTAATACACAGGGATTAAAGTTATAGTTGATATTTAAATTGGGCATAATAACTAATATATAACGGAATAAGGTAGCAGTTAATTTCCCTCCCTATTGGCTTTCATATCAAATTTAAAAATTATTGTTACTTTACTCCGCTGTCAAATAGCTATCATGGTCATGATGACCAATACACAGTGGATGAAGTCAGTGTTAATTGTTAAATCGGGCATGATAAATAACACTCGGGCAATAAGATCTCAGTTAATTGTCCACTTGGATATAATAACTAAAGAACACCAATAAATTGTTAAATTGGGCACATCAGCAAATACACCGGGGAAATGAATGGACATTTGTTTGTTAATGTCATCATGGTAATCAATACGCAGCGTAAAAGCCTTGCAGTTAATTGTTAAATTGGACAGGATTACGAATACACAAGGAAATAAAGTTACAGTTAATTGTAAAAATGGACATGATAACTAATACACAGGGGAATAAAGTTACAGTTAATTGTCAAATTGAACATGAAAACTGATACACTGGGGAATAAATTTATAGTTGTTTGTTAATTTTGTCATGATAGCCAATATATGATGGAATAATTTTGCTGTTAAATTGGACATGATAATTAATATACAAGGATTCAAGTTACAGTTAGTTGTTAAATTGGACATGCTGACTAATAAACAGTCGAATCAGCTTATTGCTAATTGCTAAATTGGTCATGTTGACCAGTATACAGGTAAATAAAGGTTATGATAACAAATGCACATAGAGATAAAGTTACAGTTAGTTGTTAAATATGACATAAAAACTAATACACTGGGTAATAACTTAAGAGTGTTTGATAATTTGATCATGATAACTAATAGACAGGGAGAAATTTACAGTTAGTTGTTCAATTGGGCATGATAACAATACACTGGGTATAAAGTCACAATTAATTGTTAAATTGGACCTGATAACCAAAGCACATTGATTAAAGCTACAGTTAGTTGCTAAATGGGGCATAATAACTAATGCAAACGGATGAAAATCAAAGTTAATTGTTAAATTGGGCATGATAATCAATGCACATTGATTAAAGCTAAAGTTAATTGTTAAATTGGGCATTATAACTAATGCACAGAGATTAACGATGCAGTTAATTTTTAAATTGGGCATGGTAATTAATGCACAGAGATTAAAGCAACAGTTAATTGTTAAATTGGGAATGATAACAAATGCACAGGGAATAAAGCTACATTATTTGTTATATTGTGCATGATAACCAATGCACGGAGAATACAGCTACAGTTAATTGTTAAATTGGGAATGATAACTAATGCACAGAGATGAAAGCTACAGTCTGTTGTTAAATTGCTCATGATAACCAATGCACAGGGATTAAAGTCACAGTTAATTGTTAAATTGGACCGGCTAACCAATGCACAGAGATTAAAGCGACAGTTAATTATTAAATTGGACCTGATAACTAATGCGCAGAGATTAAACTTACAGTTAATTGTTAAACTTGGCATGATAACTAATGCACAGGGTTGAAAGCAAAATTTAATTGTTAAACTGGACCGTTAAAAAATGCACATTGTTTAAAGCTAGAGTTACTTTTTAAATTGGACCTGATAACTAAACCACATTGATTAAAGCGACAGTTATTTGTTAAATTGGACCTGATAAATAATTCACAGATTAAATTTGCATTTAATTGTTAAATTGGGCATGATAACTAATGCACAGAGATTAAAGCAACAGTTAATTACAGTTAATTGTTAAATTTGACATGATTACTAATGCACATTGATTCAAGCTACAGTTAATTGTTAAATTGGGCATGATAACTAATGCACAGAGATTAAAGCTACAGTAAATTGCAGTTAATTTTCAAATTTATCATGATTACGAATACACATTGATTAAAGCTACAGTTAATTGTTAAATTGGGCATGACAACTAATGCATAGGGATTACAGGTACAGTTAGTTGTTCAATTTGGCATGATTACTAATGCACATTGATTATAACTACAGTTAATTGTGAAACTGGACATGATAGCTAATGCGCAGAGATTAAAGCGATAGTTAATTGTTAAATTGGACCTGATAACTAATGCACATTGATTAAAGTGAAAGTTAATTGTTAAATTGGGCATGATAACTAATGCACAGAGTTTAAAGCGAGAGTTAATTTTTAAATTGGATCTGATAACTAATGTACAGGGATTAAAGCTACAGTTAATTGTTAAATTTGACCTGATAACCAATGCAAAGAGATAAAAGCTACAGTTAATTGTTAAATTGGACCTGATAACTAATGCACATTGATTAAAGCTAAAGGTAATTGTTAAATTGAGCATGATAACTAATGCACAGTAATTAAAGTTACAATTTATTTTTAAATTAGACCTGATAACTAATGCACATGGATTAAAGCTGCAGTTAATTGTTAAATTGGACCTGATAACTATTGCACATTGATTAAAGTTACAGTTAAATGTTAAATTGGGCTAGATAACTAATGCACATTGATGAAAGCTACAGCCTGTTGTTAAAATGAGCATGAAAACTAATGCACAATGATTAAAACTACAGTGAATTGTGAGATTCGGCATGATAACAAATGTACATTTATTAAACCTAGAGTTAATTGTTAAATTGCTCATGATAACCAATGCAAGGGATTAAAGCTACAGTTAATTGTTAAATTGGACCTGATACCTAATGCGTAGAGATTAAACGTACAGTTAATTGTTAAATTTGGCATCATAACTAATGCACAGAGTTGAAAGCAAAATTTAATTGTTAAACTGGATCTTTAAACCAATGCACATTGATTAAAGCTACAGTTATTTGTTAAATTGGACCTGATAAATAATTTACAAAGATTAAATTTGCAGTTAATTGTTAAATTGGGCATGATAACTAATGCGCAGAGATTAAAGCGAAAGTTAATTATTAAATTGGGCATGATAACAAATGCACAGGGATTAAAGCTATATTATTTATTAAATTGGGCATGATAACTAATGCGTAGAGATTAAAGCGACAGTTAATTTTTAAATTGGGCCTGATAACTAATGTACAGGGATTAAAGCTACAGTTAATCTTTAAATTGCTCATGATAACCAATGTACAGGGATTAAAGTCGCAGTTAATTGTTAAATTGGACCTGATAACCAATGCACAGGGAATAAAGCAACAGTTAATTGTTAATTTGGGCATGATAACTAATGCACAGGGACTAAAGCTTGAGTTAATTGTTAAATTGAACCTGATAGCCAATGCACAGAGCTTAAAGCTACAGTTAATTGTTAAATTGAGCATGATAACTAATGCACAGGAATTAAAGTTACAGTTTATTTTAAAATTAGACCTGATAAGAAATGCACATGGATTAAAGCTGCAGTTAAATGTTAAATTGGATCTGATAGCTAATGTACTTTAATTAAAGCTACAGATAATTGTTAAATTGAGCATGATACCAAATGCACAGGGATTAAAGTTACAGTTAAATGTTAAATTGGGCATGATAACTAATGCACATTGATGAAAGCTACAGCCTGTTGTGAAATTGAGCATGATAACTAATGCACAATGATTAAAACTACAGTTAATTGTTACATTTGGCATGATAACAAATGTACATTGATTAAACCAAGAGTTAATTGTTAAATTGCTCATGATAACCAATGCACAAGGATTAAAGTCACAGTTAATTGTTAAATTGGACCTGATTAAAAATGCACAGGGATTAAAGCTACAGTTAATTATTAAAATTGGGCATGATAACCAATGCTCAATAATTAAAGCTACAATTAATTGATAAATTGAGCATGACAACTAAAGCACATGGATTAAAGCTACAGATAATTGTTAAATTGGGCATGATAACTGATGCACAGGGATTAAGGTTACAGTTAATTGTTAAATTGGACATTGTAACTAATGCACATAGATTGAAGCTACAGTTCAATTTTAAATTTGGCATGATAACTAATCCTCATTGATTTAAGCTACAGGTAATTGTTACATTGGGCATGATAACTGATGCACAGAGATTAAAGCTGCAGTTAATTGATAAATTGGACCTAATAGCTAATGCACAGTAATTAAAATTACAGTTAATTTTTAAATTGGTCCTGATAACCTACACACATTGATTACAGCTACACTTAATTGTTAAATTGGGCATGATAACCAATGCACAGTGAATAAAGCGACAATCAATTGTTAAATTGGGCGGGCGGTACACGACCCAATTTATACCCCAGTGAGCTGACACATCGGGGGAGGCCTCACGGTGTTGGAAATGCAGCGAAATACATTGAAGTGTTTATAAACACAGGGAGCTGACTTACCAGGGGAGGCCTCACAGTGTTGGAAATGCAGTGAAATACTTTGAAGTGTTTATAAATACCGAGAGCTGACATACCAATGGAAGCCTCACAGTGTTAGACACGGAGTGAAATACAGTGAAGTGTTAAAAAACACAGAGAGCTGACATACCAGGGGAGGCCACATTGTTTTGGAAATGCAGTGGAATGCATTGTAGTGTATACACATGGGCCTCTAAGTCTCTTGTGATTTTGTGATTTCCGTTCCCACTGCTGTTTCCCTGCACCATTTACAAAGTACAGTCCTGGTCCCACTGCTGCTGAGACCCTGTGCTTCTGCCATCTCAAGCCTTCATTTCTCCAGCACTCTCGCCAACTCACATATATAAACACTGAATGCTGCTACATCAGGGGATCCTCACAGTGTTGGAAATGCAGTGAAATACAGTGAAGTGTTTATAAACACAGGGAGCTGACATACCAGGGGAGGTCTCATAGTGTTGGAAATGCAGAGAAACACTTTTAAGTGTTTATAAATGCAGAGAGCTGACATACCAGGGGAGGCCTCACAGTGTTGGAAACGGAGTGAAATACAGTGAAGTGTTTATAAACACAGAAAGCTGATACACCAGGGGAGGCCTCACTGTGTAGGACACGGAGTGAAATACAGTGAATGTTTATAAACACAGAAAGCTGATACACCAGGGGAGACCTCACAGTGTAGGACACGGAGTGAAATACAGTGAAGTGTTTATAAACACAGAAAGCTGATACACCAGGGGAGGCCTCACAGTGTAGGACACGGAGTGAAATACAGTGAAGTGTTTATAAACACAGAAAGCTGACACACCAGGGGAGACCTCACAGTGTAGGACACGGAGTGAAATACAGTGAAGTGTTTATAAAGACAGAAAGCTGACACACCAGCGGAAGCCTCACGTTGTTGTACACCGAGTAAAATACAGTGAAGTGCTTATAAACACTGAAAGCTGATACACCAGGGGAGACCTCGCAGTGTTGGGCACGGAGTGAAATACACTGCAGTGTTTATAAACACAGAAAGCTGACACACCAGCGGAAGCCTCACATTGTTGTACACCGAGTAAAATACACTGTAGTGTTTATAAACACTGAAAGCTGATACACCAGGGGAGGCCTCACAGTGTTGGACACGGAGTGGAATACACCGTTGTGTTTATAAACACAGAAAGCTGACACATATGTACATTGGAAGATCGGAACAAGAGTAGACCAAAAGTCAAAAAGTAATGGGCAGTTTGCAAAAGTCATCCAGGCAGATCGGAGTCGATCTTACAATCGTCTGGATAAATTATCCATTGCTCCAGTGTGCGTTGAGTAAGTAGCCCCTCACACTCCCACAGTGCTGTGAATTGAGCCAGTACCGAGTCAGACTCGGTCATGCACACGCGACTCCACGAGTCCGGGAGTGTCAAAAGGTGCATGGTGAACAATCACCAAAGAGAGGGAGTTTTGCTGCTTCCCTTCCTTAGCTCAGCTGGTGGAGTAGAGAATAGTTCATTAACATCAATCTTAGATTACTGTTTCAATTCCAGTTTTAAGGAGCAAGGACACTTTTGGATTAAGCAGCAACTAGCTCAAGGCCGCTCTTTTAACTTTCCAGGCAGCCGACAGCTCAAGATGTTGACACCTCTTTTCCTTTCTCAAACCTGAAAGCTTTCTGTGCCTGCCCGAACACGGCTGTTTCACTCGAGTATTTTTCTCTGCTCACCGGCAGGGAGCGGCTTTGAGCAGCAACATTTTTAAAATTTCAAAATATACTTTATTTCATAAAATTTAAGGATACACACAGTTCAGCGTAAAAGTCACAATTACAGTTCAAAGCAATACAAAATAGTTCGCACACACTGTCATCCCATTAATTCAATGCAAAACACAGTACATATCTTATATTACGTTCTGTGCAATACAAGGTGGGGTGGACATAGTACCTATCTTAATATACATTCTGTACAATACAGGGTGGGGTAGACTCAGTGCATGTCTTATATTACATTCTGTACAATACAAGGTGGGGTGGACTCAGTACATATCTTATATTACATTCTATGCAAGGTGAGGTGGACTCAGTACATATCTTATATTACATTCTGTACAATACAAGGTGGGGTGGACTCAGTACATATCTTATATTACATTCTATGCAAGGTGGGGTGGACTCAGTACATATCTTATATTACATTCTGTACAATGCAAAGGGGTGGACTCAGTACATATCTTATATTACATTCTGTACAATACAAGGTGGGGTGAACTCAGTACATATCTAATATTACATTCTGTACAGTACAAGGTGGGTTGGCCTTGAAGTTCAGCAAGTCCGGCATAAAAAGATTTGCTGATCTTTAGTATTTTGGTCTGTGAAGACGTCACCGAGCACTCTTCCTCCTTCAGGCTGCTGATCACCAGAGGTCTCTCGGTGCAGCTTCTGGAAGAAGAAGCGCAAGCACTTCTCGTCCTGCTCCACGGAGCGGACTCTGGACCGGAAGATGATGCTTGAGGCTTCTTTAACTGGACGGGTCTCATCACCCCCCTCCCGACCCCGCTGTGAGATCACAGGGTGAGGCCCCTTTTACTTGATAGGTCACACCGTGAGATCACAATTCATAGAGTATAGTAGTGACTGGTTCTTCGATCAATACGTCGGGAACCAACAAGGGAACACGCCATTTTGGATCTGGTAATGGGTAACGAAACAGGTTTAATAAATGATCTCAAAGTAAAGGATCCCTTGGGAATCAGTGATCATAACATGATAGAATTTCACATCCAGTTTGAGAGCGAGGATTTTGGGTCTGAAACTACTATATTAAACTTAAATATGGGCAATTATAAAGGAATGAGGGCGGAATTGGCTAAAGTGGACTAGGTAAAGAGATTAGATGGTATGATGGTAGATAAGCAGTGGCAAACATTAAAAAATATATTTTATGACTCGCAACAAAAATATATCCCTGTGAGGAGGAAAGATGCCACAAAAAGGATGAACCAACCATGGCTAACCGAGGAAGTCAAGGATGGGACCAGAAAAAGCATACAACATGGCAAAGATTGCTGGTAAGCCCGAAGATTGGGAAAACTTTAAAAACCAGCAAAGGGTGACTGAAAGAACAATAAAGAGGGAGAAAATCAATCATGTGAGTAAACTAGCAAGAAATATTAAAAACTGACAGTAAAAGCTTCTACAAGTATATAAAAAGGAAAAGGATAGCTGAAGTAAACATTGGTCCCTTAGAGGATGAGACTGGGGAAATAATAACAGAAACAAGGAAATGGCAGAGGAATTGAACAGATATTTTGTATCTGTCTTCACAGTAGAAGACTCTAATAATGTACCAATAATAGCAGAAAACCAAGGGACAAAGTGGAGAGAGGAACTAAAAACAATCACGAGCACTGGAGAAAAAGTACAAGGTAAATTAATGGGTCTAAAGGCTGACAAGTCCTCTGGACCTGATGGCTTGCATCCGAGGGTCTTAAAGGAAGTGGCTACAGAGATAGTGGATGGTTTGGTTGTAATCTTCCAGAATTGACTAGATTCTGGAAAGGTCCGAGCGGATTGGAAAACCGCAAACCTAACACCTCTATTCAAGAAGGGTGTGAGACAGAGATCAGGTAATTATAGACCAGTTAGCCTAACATCTGTCATTGGGAAAATGCTAGAAACCATTATTAAGGAAGTAGCAGCAGGACATTTAGAGACTCATAATAAGATCAAGCAGAGTCAACACGGTTTTATGAAGGGGAAATCGTGTCTGACGAATTTATTAGAGTTCTTTGAGGAAGTAACGGGCAGGGTGGATAAAGGGGAACCAATGGATGCAGTATATTTGGATTTCCAAAAGGCATTCGATAAGGTGCCACATAAAAGATTACTGCGCAAGCTAAGAGCTCATGGTATTGGGGGTAATATACTGGCATTGATAGAGGATTGGATAACTAACAGAAAACAGAGAGTCGGGATAAAAGGGTCATTTTAAAAATGACAATCTGTAACTTGTGGGGTGCCGCAGGGCTCAGTGCTGGAGCCTCAACTATTTACAATATGCATCAATGACTTGTATGAAGGAACAGAGTGTCTTGTGGCCAAATTTGCTGATAATACAAAGACAGGTGGAAAAGCAAGTTGCGATGAGGAGACAAAGTGTCTGGTAATGGATATTGACAGGTTAAGCGAATGGGCAACATTTTGGCAGATGGAATATAATGTGGGAAAATGTGAAGTCATCCGCTTTGGGAGGAAAAATAAAAAGCAAAATATTATTTGAATGGAGAAATACTACAAAATGCTGCGGTACAGAGGGATCGGGGTGCCCTTGTACATGAAACACAAAAAGTCAACATGTAGGTGCAGCAGTTAATCCGGAAGGCAAACGGAATATTGGCCTTTAATTCTAGGGGAATGGAATATAAAACAGGGAAGTCATGCTACAACTGTACAGGGTGCTGGTGTGACCACACCTGGAGTAATGCGTACAGTTCTGGTGCCCTTATTTAAGGAAGGACATACTTGCATTGGAGGCAGTTCAGAGAAGGTTCACAAGGTTGATTCCAGGGACGGAATGGTTGTCTTATGAGGAAAGATTGAACAGGTTGGGTCCATACTCATTGGAGGTTAGAAGAATGAGAGGAGATCTTATTGAAACATACAAGATTCTGAGGGGACTCGATAGGGTAGATGCTGAGAGGATGTTATCCCTCATGGGGGAATCTAAAACTAGGGGACATAGTCTCAGAATAAGAGGTCGCCCGTTTAAGAAGGAAATGAGAAGGAATTCCTTCTCCCAGAGGGTCGTGAATCTTTGGAATTCTTTACCCCAAAAAGCTGTGGAGGCTGAGTCATTGAATACATTCAAGGCCGAGTGAGACAAATTTCTGATCAGCAAGGGAGTCAACGGATATGGGGAAAAGGCGGAAAATTGGAGTTGAGGTAAAAATCAGATCAGCCATGATCTCATTAAATGGCGGAGCAGGCTCGAGGGCCCGAATGGCCTGCTCCTGCTACTATCTATTATGGTCTTCAGGTCTTATGATGAGGTCAAGTAGGTTTTTCCCTCGTGTTGGTTCACTCACCACCTGTCGTAGGCCCAGTCTGGCAGCTGTTTTCTTCAGGACTCGGCCAGCTCGGTCAGTAGTGGTGCTACTGAGCCACTCTTGGTGATGGACGTTGAAGTCCCCCACCGAGAGTATATTCTGTGCCCTTGCTACCCTCAGTCCTTCCTCCAATTGGTGATCAACATGGTGGAGGACTAATTCATCAGCTGAGGGAGGGCGGTAGGTGGTAATCACAGGAGGTTGCCTTGCCCATGTTTGACCTGATGACATGAGACTTCTTGGGGTCCTGAGTCAATGTTAACTACTTCCAGGGCCATTCTCCCCTGACTGTATACAGCTGTACTGCCAGCCCTGGTGAGCCTGACCTGCCGGTGGGACAGGACATAACTGTGGAACAATGATCACAGTTTAAGTGTCAAGCACTCACTGTCTGAATCAATGATCACAGTGCTGGGTCACCCACCCACAGTGTGAGTCAATGATCACAGTGCTGGGTCACCCACCCACTGTGTGAATCAATGATCACAGTGATGGGTCACCCACCCACTGTGTGAATCAATGACCACAGTGCTGGGTCACTCACCCACTGTGTGAATCAATGATCACAGTGCTGGGTCACTCACCCACTGTTTGAATCAATGATCACAGTGCTGGGTCACTCACCCACTGTGTGAATCAATGATCACAGTGCTGGGTTACTCACCCACTGTGTGAGTCAATGATCACAGTGCTGGGTCACCCATCCACTGTGTGAATCAATGATCACAGTGCTGGGTCACCCACCCACTGTGTGAATCATCGGGTCTTGACAGGGTAGATGCTGAGAGATTGTATCTCCTGGCTGGACAGTTTAGATAGGGGGCATGGTTTCAGGATCATGGGTCGGCCATTTAAGACTGAGATGATGAAGAATTTCTTCACTCAGAGGGTGGTGAATCTTTGGAATTCTCTACCCCAGAGGGCTGTGGATGCTCAGTCGTTGTGTATGTTCAAGGCTAAGGTGGATAGACATTTGGATTTTTTTTATTCGTTCGTGGGATGTGGGCATCGCTGGCGATGTCAGCATTTATTGCCCATCCCTAATTGCCCTTGAGAAGGTGGTGGTGAGCCGGCTCCTTGAACCGCTGCAGTCCGTGTGGTGAAGGTTCTCCCACAGTGCTGTTATGTAGGGAGTTCCAGGATTTTGACCCAGCGACAATGAAGGAACGGCGATATATTTTCAAGTCGGGATGGTGTGTGACTTGGAGGGGAACTTGCAGGTGGTGTTGTTCCCATGCACCTGCTGCTCTTGTCCTTCTGGATGGAATCAAGGGATCTGGGGATCGAGCAGGAAAGTGGAGTTGAGGTTGAAGATCAGCCATGATCTGATTGAAGGGCGGAGCCGTCTCAAGGGGCTGTATGGCCGACTCCTGCTCCTATTTCTTACATTCTTATGTTCTTATGATCAGGACAGTTGCTGGAGGCTGGTATCTACATTATGCAAATTAGTGCCTACTGAGTCATGGCTGCACGACAGAAACCCTATTTCTTTTTCACAGAATTATAAGTTTACAAAAGGTGAAGCGAAGATTAATTGCGTTTTTATTCGATTCCCTGCCGGGTGCAATGAATGGTGGAAGAATTGGTCCGCGCTCAGCATGTGTTAAAGGGGGCTCGCTGAGGGTGGAGAGCGGTGTTGCGGCAACCTTTCAGTAAGACTATACTTTTAGGGATCATTTCTATAGTTTTTGAACTTGAGAAATGTGTTCTGAAGTGTTTGGTCTCACTAACCACGAGGAGGAGATGGAGCTTTTCCTTCTGAGCGTGAAGCGGGTTGCAAGTGTTGTTTTATACCAGCGCTTGTGGCCATTGATGACCGTTCCCTTCTCTCATTGTGCGAGAAGTGGAAGAAGGAAATGCATTCTGAGTGGTTAGTGTTTCTGCAGCTCAAAAGTAGCAATATTTATCCGCTAATTATTTTATATTTAAAGGTGCTTGTCTCCAGCGAGAGTGTAAGTCTTTGCCACCTCAGCCGAGCTCGTACTGCTATCTGTTGCTCTTCCCCTCCTTTTTCGGTTTTGAACTCATCAGTCAGAGTTTGCACTGAACTGATTCGGCACAGTCACTGAAATAGCGTAGTTAATGGGGCACAAAATCTCGGCTTGCAGTACTGAGGGACTTGCATTACTGATTAAAACGTTGCTCCGCCTGCCATCTCAGGTGGATGTAAAAGATCGCATGACGCTATTTTGAAGAACTTGAGGGGAGTTCTCCGAGGTGTCCTGGTCAATATTTACCCCTTAACCAACATCACTAATACAGATTATCTGCCCAATACACCATTACGGTTTGTGGGACCTTGCTGTGAGCAAATTGGCTGCGGCGGTTCCTACATTACAACAGTGGCGACAGTTCAAAAATGCTTTGGGCCATCCTGCGCTCATGCAAGGCGCTATATAAATGCGAGTTCTTTCTTTAGTAGCAGGAGGATTGGTGAATGGGACATCGTGTGAGTTCGGATACGGGCAGCAGAGTTTTGATATGCTGAAGATTATGGAGGGTGCATGATGGGAGGGCGGCCAGGAGAGCCTTGGAATTGTCAAGTTTGGCGGTAACAAAAGCATGGATAAGGGTTTCAGTCGCAGATGGGCTAAGGCAGATACGGGCGATATTATGGAGGTAGAAGTAGGCAGTCTTGGTGATGGAGAGAATCTGGAGTCGGAAGCTTAGTTCAGGGTCAAAAAGGACATCGATGCTGCGAACAGTCTGGTTTAGTCTGAGACATTGGTCAGGGAGGGGGAGGGAGTTTATAGCAGGGACCGAAAATAATGGCTTTGCTCTTCCCAATATTTAATTGGAGGAAATTTCTGCTCATCCACTGATAGATATCAGAGAAGCAGTGTGACGAATCAGAGGCAATGGAGGGGTGGAGAGAGCTGGAGGTGAGGTAGACCTGAGTGCCAGCAGCGTACATGTGGAATCCGACGAGTTTTTGGATGATGTAGCCAAGGGGCAGCATGTAGATGAGAAATAGGAGGGGGGCAAATATAGATCCTTGGGGGAGTGGGAAGAGAAGCCATTGCACGTGATTCTCTGGCTACAACTGGATAGACACGAAATAAACCAGGTGAGGGCAGTCCCATCTAGCTGGACAATGGAGGAGAGGAGAGGTGACTGCACTTCAAAAAGTACTTCTTTGGCTGTAAAGAGCTTTGGGACGCGGTGAGGTAGTGAAAGGTGCGATATCAACTGCTCACCTGACAGGGGAGATCCCATTATGAGGAAGGCGCCAGATCAAGTAGAATCAGCTAGTACCAGTTTAAGCTTTACTGATGTAGAGGTGGATCCTCATGCTGGCCTGAGACTGGTCTAACACCTTTCTCTTGGGAAGTGAAATCTAATTTGCAGCGGACGTGGTGACAAGGGGTCCCCGAGCACCGGGGCCCAGGGTGTGAAATACCGTCAGGCTGACTGCGAGGGGGGGTGAAGGCAATGAAATGACTTCGTGAAGAAGGTTCTTCCCGAAACCTGTGGTTTCAAGGCCGCGGATATCTTGTGCCTGCATAGTGGGAATGCGATCAGGCGAGCATTGGCATTGTCGAGTCTGGAGGTAACAAAAGCATGGATGAGTGTTTCCCGAGGAGCAGATACGTGGAAGTGACCTTTAGGGATGTCGCAGGATGGCAAAAGATGCCCCAGGCCTTCAAGGAGAATGGGAAGGGAGGGCCGCTGACATTTCTCACTGAGGAGCCTCTCTTCACACTCCCACTGGAGAAGGAACAGACGCTGATCCTCCATCAACGGAGGACAGGCCTCCTTCCTCATCCCAAGGACCGTCGAGAAGTTCCAGCACACGACACCAATGCAGAATCAGGACCAAGGTTCGGAAATGGACGGTAACGTAGAACCTGGACTGATGCAATTGGAAGACGTTAATGTTTGTCCTTTGTATTTTTAAAACGGCTTTCAAAATTGCTTGCATAAACGAGCGTAGTGTTAAGGCGACTACGCGATGTGCTGTGACCCTGAACTACCTGTCCAGGGTCAAGAGGGACCTGCTGTTCCTGCAGGAGTGCGGGAACCTGCACCTCAGCAACTATCGGCAGTGGTCACGCATGTGGACCCAGTAGCAATCGAACTGGTCGGCAATCAACGATAGTCAATCCTCGGGCCTGGGGATTCTGTTGGGAGGAGACCAATTCACCATCCCCGAGGTTAAAGAGGTGGTGGATGGCCGCCTGCTCGTAGCAGACGTTCTATACAATAACGCCCCGCTCCGACTGCGGCCAACATAAAAGGGAATCCAAACGTCTTCTACAAGCATGTAAAAAGTAAACGGATCGTAAGAGGAGGAGTGGGCCGATTAGAGACCATAAAAGAGATCTACTAATGGAGGCAGAGGGGATGGCAGAGGTAATAAATGATTGCTTTACATCTGACTTTACGAAGGAAGAAGATGCTGCTGGAGTCTCCGTAAAGGAAGATATAGTTGAGATACTGGATGGGCTAAACATTGATAAAGAAGAGGTACTAGAAAGGCTTGCTGTACTTAAAGTGGATAATTCACTCAGTCCGGATGTGATGCATCCTAAGTTGCTGAGGGAAGTAAGGGTGGCAATTGTGGAGGTACTGGCCATAATCTTCCAAACATCCGTCGATACGGGGCCAGAGGACTGGAGAATTGGAAATATTACACCCTTGTTCAAAAAAGGGGGTAAGGATAAACCCAGCAACTATAGTCCAGTCAGTTTAACGTCGGTGGTGGAGAAACATTTAGAAATGATAATCCGAGACAGAATTAGCAGTCACTTGAAAGAGTGGATTGATTAGGGAAAGCCAGCACGGATTTGTTAAAGGCAAATCGTGTTTAACTGATCTGACAGAGTTTTTGATGAGGGCAATGCATTTGAGGTGGTGTATATGGACTTTCAAATGGCGTTTGATAAAGTATCGCATGGTAGGCTTGTCATCAACATTGCGGCCCATGGAATAAAAGGGGCAGCAGCAACATGAATACAGAATTGTCTGAGTGACAGGGAACAGAGAGTAGTGGTGAACGGTTGTTTTTCGAACTGGAGGGTGGTGTACAGTGGTGTTCTCCAGGGGTCGCTGCTGGGACTACTGCTTTTCTTGATATATAATAATGACTTGGACTTGGGTGTACAGGGTACAATTTCAAAATTTGCAGATGAAACGAAACTTGGAAGTGTAGCGAACAGTGAGGTGGATCGTGATGGATTTCAAGAGGATATAGGCAGGCTGGTGAAATGCCAATCACCTTAAATCTATGCAGATGAAATTGAACGCCGAAAAATGCGAAGTTATACATTTCGGTAGGAAGAACGAGGCGAGGCAATTTAAATTAGAGGGCACAATTCGAAAAGGGTACAGGAGCAGAGAGATCTCAGGGTATCTGTGCGCAAATCATTGAAGGTGACAGGGCAAGTTGTGAAAGCGGTTAAAAAAAGCATACGGGATCCTGGGCTTTATAAATTGAGGCATAGAGTACAAAAGCAAGGAAGTCATGATGAAAGTTTATAAAACACTGGTTAGGGCACAACTGGAGTATTGAGTTCAGTTCTGGGCACCGCACTTTAGGAAAGATGTGAAGGCCTTAGAGTGGATGTAGAAGAGTTTTATTAGAATGATTCCATGGATGAGGGACTTTAGTTACGTGGATAGAGTGGAGAAGCTGGGGTTGTTCTCCTTGGAACAGAGAAGGTCGAAAGGAGATTTGATAGAGGTATTCAAAATCATGAAGGGTCTGGACAGAGAAGATAGAGAGAAACTGTTCCCATTGGCGGAAGAGTCAAGAAACAGAAGGCATAGATTTAAGGTGACTGGCAAAAGAACGAAAGGTGTCATGAGAAAAAAAAACTACACCGCGAGTGGTTAGGATCTGAAATGCTCTGCCCGAGGGGGTGGTGGAGGCAGATTCAATCATGGCCTTCAAAAGGGAACTGGATAAGTACTTGAAAGGAAAAATGTGCAGGGCTACGTGTATAGGGCGGGGGATGGGACTCGCTGGATTGCTCTTACATAGAGTGCACGTGGACTCGATGGGCCAAATTGACTCCTTCCATGCTGTAACCTTTCTCTGATTCTAATGTGTACGCCCCGAAGCTCAGGAGCTAACGGCTGGCAGTCTTCCAGCATCTCCCGATGCCGCTGGCGTTCTACTGGTCGGTCTTTCTCGCAGGAGACTTCAACTGCATCCTCGATGACGCTGGACGATCCAGCAGGGGCGGGGGAATACTGGACACCACGTCCAAACTCCTGATGGAAGCGGTGAAAGATGCAAAACTCTGCGACGTCTTCCGCAAACCTGACACCTGGTCCAGGCCGGGCGGGACCATCCGTTCCAGGATAGACTTCCTGTTTGTGTTCCCAATGATCAAGGTCTGATCCACCGACGTCCAACCGGTGTTCCTCTCTGACCACTGCCTCCTACTGGCCGACTGCTAATCGCAGGAGGACGAGAGGGTGGGCAGGGGGAGATGGAAGCTGAAAGTGACACTGTTGACCCTGGAGAATATCGAGGATCTAAAGAGGGATTATACAGGGTGGAGGACCGTGAAACCCCTCTTCGACTCCACGGTGCACTAGTGGGAAGCGATCAGGGCCAATATCAACAGGTTCTTCATCCTCAAAGGTGTTCAGAAAGCAATAGAGAGACAGAGGGAAGCGTCACAACTCCAGAAAAGCAGGCAGGATCTGCTCTAGTTGCAGTTAATGGGGGTCGATGTCGGGGAGGATCTCAGAGAGGTGAAGGGCCAGCAAGCCTCGCTCTTCACCTCCGAGGCTTCAAAGATCATCTTCCGACCCAGAGTCCGCTCCATGGAGCAGGGTCAGAAATGCTCGCACTTCTTCTTCCAGAATCCTCACAGAGAGACCTCCGTGATCAGCAGCTTGAAGGAAGAAGAAGGCTCAGTGATGACTTCACGGGCCGACACACTGAGGGTCAGCAAGTCCTTTTATGCCGGGCTGTACGACTCAAAGCCCAAAGACACCACGGCCTCTCAATCTTTCCTGTCCTCTATCAGGGAGGATTTAGAGGACAGCGAGCAGCAGGGCATGGATCCGCCACTGACCATGGACGAGCTGACAAAGGGCGTCTGGTCCTTCGAGAAGAGTAGAACTACCGGGAGCGATGTCTTACTGGTTGAGTTGCACACGGCTCTGAAGGACTGGATAGGCCCAGACCTGCTGGAAGTGTACAGGGGTATGCTTCTAGCAGGCAGTATGTCAGAGTCCATGAGGAAAGGCATCATCACCCTAATCTACAAGGAGAAAGGGGAGAGGGAAGAAATCAGAAATTGGCCACCCATTTCCTTGCAAAATGTCGATTAGAAGATTCTGTCTCAGGTCATCGCCAATAAGCTCAAGTCTGCTCTGGAGCTGGTGATCCACCCGGATCAGACCTGTACTGTACCCGGCAGGACGATCTCCAATAGCCTTGCGTCACTCAGGGATACGATCGCCCATGTGCAGGTCAGCGGGGTGAACAACTGCCTCATCAGCCTGGACTAGGAGGAGGCCTTTGACAGAATATCCCACACGTACATGATGGACGTGCTCTCCAAAATGTGTTTTGGGGAGGGAATCCGCGATTGGATCTTACTGCTCTACACAGACATCTGTAGCACAGTCCTAATCAACGGGCAGAAGTCGGAGAGCCCTCCATTCAGATCTGGAGTCAAGCAGGTCTGTCCTCTCTCCGCGGCCTTGATCATATGTTGCATCAAGCAGATTGTTGCGTTCATCAGGTAGGATGCAGATATCAGTGGGTGACTATCCTAGGCAGCGGATGCTCTCAGGTTAAGTCCTCCCAACACATGGATGACGTCACCGACGTTTGCTCCGATCAGCAGTAGGTTCACTGTCCTCAGAACTACCGTGAGCTTTCCTCGAGGCTGCGGTGGGGAGGAGACCGTCGTCCATCTCCTGGTGGGCTGCTCTTTGGTGCAGAAGGTCTGGAGACAGATGCGTTTGTATCTGTCACGGTTCATCCCCAACGCCTCAGTAACACAAGATGCTGTGCTCTACGGGCAGTTCCCCGGGACGCACACCAAGACAGATATCAACTGCTGCTGGAAGACCATCAACTCGGTGAAGGAGGCCCCTTGGTCCGCCTGAAACCTGCTGGTCTTCCAGCTGATGGAGCTGTCCATGACCGAATGTTGCCAACTGACATACTCCAAGGACCAGGAGTACGTGCTGCGGGATACAATGAAGCGAGGTGCAGCCTATGCAAAAGGTTTATGGGGAAATGCCACCGTGCAAGGCCATTTCACCATGTATTGTAAAGAAAGTACTGGAAGAATAAAATTTTGGGGCACAGATACACAAATCACGAAAAGTAGCAACACAAGTTAAAAAAGGCAAATCAAGCATTGGGGTTCAAATCTAGAGGCGTAGAATTGATACGCAAAGCAGTTATGTTAAACTTGTGTGGAGCCTTGTGAGGCCACACTTGTAGAATTGCGCACAGTTCTGGTCTCCATATTAGAGAAAGATATTAAAGTATTGGAGAGAGGGCAAAAAAGATTCACAAGGATGATACCAGAAGTGAGAAGATATACTTATCAGTAAAGGCTGAACAGGCTGGATCTCCTCTCTGCAGAAAGGAGAAAGCTGAGGGGTGACCTGATAGAGGTCTTTCAGATAATGATGTGGTTTGGTAGGTTAGACGTAGAGAAAATGTTTCCACTTGCGGGAGTCCAAAATTAGAGGTCATAAATATAAGATAGTCACTAATCAATCCAATAAGGAATTCAGGAGAAACTTATTTACCAAAGAGTGGTAAGAATGTGGAATGTGCTACCACATTGAGTAATTGCGGCAAATAACACAGATGCATTTAAGGGGAAGCTCGATAAGCACAAGATGGAGAAAGGAAAACGATACCCTGATAGGGTTAGATGAAGTGGGGAGGGAGGGGGCTCGTGTGCAGCAAAAAAGCTGGCATAAACCAGTTGGGCCGAATGGCCTGTTTCTGTGCTGGAGTTTCGATGTAACTCAATGTACTATTTTGAGGGTGATGGAAGAGCAGACGGACCGGGGGGCGTATATTCACAAATCTTTGAAGGTAGCAGGGCAAGTTGATAAGGCGTTTAAGCAAGTGTATGGGATACATGGGTCTGTAAATAGGGGCATCGAATACACAAATAGGGAAGTGATGTTAAACCTTTACAAAAGACTGGCTAGGCCTCAGCTGGACTATTGTGTACAACACTGGGCATCACACATTAAGAAGGATGTCAAGGCCTTGGAGAGGGTACAGAGGAGATTTACCAGCGTGATGCCAGGGATGAAGGACTTCATTTTTGTGGAGGGATTGGAGAAGCTGGGCTTGTTCTCCTGAGATCAGAGAAGGATAAGGGGAGACCTAATCGAGGTGTTCAAAATAATGAGGATTTTTACAGAGCAAATATGGGAAACTGTTTACTCTGGCAACTGGATTGGTAACCAGAGGACATTGGTTTAAAATAATTAACAAAACAACTAGAGGGGAAATGAGGAGAATATTCTTTCACACAGAGGGTTGTTAAGCATTGCCTGAAAGGATGGTGTCCCTTATAGAGGTTGTCGTCGTGTCAGAGACTCAACATTCATATTCTAACTGGGGAACTGCAGGAACAGAGTGAAACGGGTCTGCTTGTGTCCCTGGATTCAATGTACAATGTAGAGATATCTGTAAAATGTATAAATGAATCTCCAGGAGTGAACATGGTCAATACAATTACATGAAAACTGTAAATGAAGCCGCTCATTGTTGGACCAGTCCTTTCTGAACAAAGCTTTTCACTTTATTCCTGAGAGAGGTCTCATTAAGACAAGGTTCTGAACTTTGAGATGTTTGTGATATATCCACGTCATCATTTACAGCTGAGTCAAAGCTGCTGATGTAATGTGTTTGTTCAGGTGAGTGTAACTAATAGCAATGATCAGGGGTATAACCGTGTCAGTGGAGATTTACCCGCTGTATAAATCAGGGATCGCTGTAATGAATCCACACAGACTGCCTGCCGGAGCTGCGGTTTCCAGGCCAACAGAAGTCATTGCTTCTCACAGAAATGGGATATTTAGTAATGTATCAGATAGAATGTATTTATTATCCTGTTCTTGCAGCCGTTGGGGTTCCAGGTAAGCCATTATCTCAGCTGTTCATGGTGTAAATCGATATTAACTCTGCTGCTGTACTTGGCACTATTTTTCTCCCATCGTGTATTACGCAGTGGACTGTTCTGTTCTATCAGTTGATCGACTGTCCTAAGTCTCTTGACTTTTTGTCTTGCAGCTGTTGCATTGTATGCGTTATGATCTTGTATATCTAACCTTGTCATTGTTACTGAAATATTGTCTGTACGGAATGGTTTGGAATCAGGTGTCTGGGCTAATAGCAGGTATCAGACCATCAGGAGCTGTTAACAGTTTCATGTTGTGGAACTAACCTCTCCTGGAATATTTTTTCATAAATGTGTTTTAAGTGATTGGTCATGAGACAGCTCAGGGTCTGGGTGTTACAAGGAGGCAGCGTAATGTCCTCTCTCCCAGATAACATGGTTCAGTTTAACAGGGATTTCAATGTATTTATTGGTTATCACTGTTATGAAAGATTATTTCATTGTGTGTGTATCTGACGCCGCTTCAGATGTCTGGTTACTGAACTGAGTTTGATGCTGATTCTTTCACATCTCATTCTCTGATTAACTGTGGATGAATTCACTGTAAAATGCAATATTTCGAGGTTATGTTGTATCAGTTTGCTCTTGATCTGTTGTAATCTCTAGCCCTTCTATTTATCTGCACATTACAAGTAGCAGCGATGATGTTGGTGTTTTGTTAATTGAACAATGCCGCCATCTAACGCTGTACTTTGTAATTACAGGAGAAGGAATTTCAATTATTGTGAGGTGTGTCTGGAAGAGGGATTCAATTCTGTTTATTCCATGCATTATAGATGAAGTGAACAGTGTTGGTGAACAGGTGGAGACTTGGATGATCTGTGGACATATTAAACTGTTCACAAATGCTTCACCATTTAACAAACTGACACTAAGAATAGGATCGTTGGAACATGGGGCTGGTGAAGAGAAAGCAGGCGCAGGATGTTAGGATTTACTCGGATGTGAAAAGGGGCATTGAGAAAGAGAGTAGAGACAGTGCGGAGACATAGAGAGGAGCGATAGAGAAAGTAACTGAGAAGGAAAACGAGAGGTAGGGGGAGAAGAAACGAGAGAAAGAGGGAGACACAGAGAAAGATACACACACAGGGAGCGAGAGAGGGGAGAGAGAGAGAAGCAGCGCTGTGAATAATTCATCGGAATGAAATGCTGAAACTTCCAGTACAATTGTGAAGAGGAAATGTGACTTGAAGGCGTTATTAGGATGTTGTCAGATTGTGAGAGTTTTATTGTGTTCTCGCCGGGTGTGTTAATCGCTATCAGGTCCTCAGTCTGTTTATGTGAATGTTCCATTTACTTGTTTACTGATTGAATACATAAACATAATTGAAATGTAATTAAAGAACAAAATCAGTGATTTCTTTACCGCATTGAATTATTGGGATATTGTATTCTAAAGGCTGTGTGTCAGCTTCATTGAACAAAAGGACGAGGCTAATTCAATTATTGTATTTTAATGTAATTATAATTGATTGTGCAAATTAAATTTATTGAACACATTATGTAACCAACGAGCAGTTCATTGATACCAATAACCAAAGATATTAAATGTTGAATTTATTGAATGGATTATGTTACTGGGACCTATAGATTCGATTTCCTCTCACACTCTGCTGCAGTCTCTCCCTGTGAATCCCGGCCTCTCCTCCCACTGCATTGAATCCTCTCTCTCCTCATCCGTTGCCTCAGTTTATTCGTTTTCCCAAACCATCTGCTACTGACTCCCCTCCAGCTCAGACATGTCCTTTTCCTTGTCTTCCTCCCAATCTCACCCACTCGTTCGGCCTGCAGCTGCCTTTCGAATCCAATCCGAAGCTCAAACTCACCGCCACGTATCTTGGTCTTTTCTGTTTTGTGCCGGTCTGTGTCGGCTCTCTTCACCCAGTGCAATAAACAAGCAGCACCTCCCCCTGTCCTCTCACCTTCCCGGCTCTTCGCTGAATTTCTCATCCATCTGGAGCCAAAATCCGGATTTAACCTGTTGGATTCCCGATGTGTAAAATCCCTTCTCCCTTCCCCACCGGCACTGCGCCCTCACTCAGCCCTTCCAGTGGATCTGGTGCTCACTTTATTCACTTTCTATATCAATTTCCCAATTCCTTATTGATCATTGTGTTTAAAAACATTTTTCTGCCCGAAAGCGCTGCCCAGGTCAGTGAATCAGTTTCCACCGTTTGATGCAGCAACAAAGCTGGAAATGTCACCCCCGATCCTCTCAAACTGTTCCTTTGTCTCCAGGTCTGATCAGTAATTTCTCAGCTTCATTTTCTCTCTCTTACAGTTAACTTGGTGGCGATTGTGATCCTGTCCCGAGGAAAGTGCGGTCTCTCCAAATGTATCACTCGCTACCTGGTGGGAATGGCAGTGGCCGATCTCCTGGTCGTTATCACTGCTGTCATAATGACCCGCATTTTTAATATTTATTTCCCATTTTCATTCTTGACCATTACCCCCGTGTGCCGTCTCATTCTAACCCTCAGTTTCGCAGCCACAGCGGCCTCTGTCTGGTTCACAGTGGTTTTCACCTTTGATCGATTTGTGGCCATTTGTTGTCAGAAGCTGAAAACTAAATATTGCACCGAGAGAACGGCAGCTGCTGTTATCGGGGCGGTGAGTGCGCTGAGCTGTTTACTAAACATTCCCTGGTACTTTGTATTTGACCCGGAATATATAATGGACAATGTACCCCGGGGTTGTGTCTGGAAACTGAGCCTTTTCACTTCACCCGCATGGGCAGCCTTTGACTTGTTTTATCTTCTGTTAATGCCTTGTTTCCCATTCATTCTGATCTTGCTGTTCAATGTTCTCACCGCCAGGAACATTTTAGCGGCCAGTAGCGTCCGCAGGGGACTCCGGGGCCGCAGCAATGGAGAGAATCACAAGGATCCAGAGATGGAGAACCGAAGGAAATCCATCATTTTACTCTTCAGTATATCAGGCAGTTTTATATTGTTATGGAGCGCATTCGTTTTTTATGTTATCTCTCTGTATATAACAAACGTCCAGTACTATACGGCCAGTGACATTGAGTCAGCCGGATTCATGCTTCAACTTCTCAGTTCCTGCACCAACACGTGTATTTATGCTGTGACCCAGACTAAATTCAGAGAGGAGCTGAAGAACGCGGTGAAATACCCACTCAATCTAATTGTTACATTAGTTAAATCATAGAAACATCTGAAGACCTTTCATCCGAAATTAAATAAAAAGTCAATTAGAGTAGATTTTCATGTTTGTCGGTGGCGTAAGTCAGGCGGTCGTGGATCAGGAGCCCATTTTTCAACGCGCCTGATTTTCTATCCATTGACATCAATGAGTTCACTAAACTAACTGATATCAATCCAATACTTGAAATACATTTGGAAATACCAGACAGGAATTATATTTTACCCGATAAATGCCGTGTTGTGAAATGATACAAGATGTGATTCTAACATGAAATGGTTTGCTGTTATTAGTTTGGAAATAATATGATTTCAATATTAAATGTTTAATCCTGAAATGTATAAAATCAAATCCTCCTTTTCGGTTGATGATTATTTCCCATCACACACACTGCCCGGTGGGATGGACTGAGGGTGAGCTGTCAGGGTCAGACAGCGTCCTGTTCATTGGGACATTTGTTTTGATCAGAACAGAGTAATAATGGACCAACACCCGGCCCGTTACTAACTGGTAAAATATTAATGTAATTTCAAACTCCAGTGGGGAGTTCTGGAGATCGTTTCCTCTCTGAGCTGTTGTACAGCAATGTTTACTCACTGAAGCGAGATTAATGGGACATGAGTCTGGACCTGGTTACACAGGTCTATAAGGAAACCTCCTGATACATTTCTGATACGATCAGGAGCCGGGAGATTTCGCACGGCCGCAGCAGGCCAATGGAAAGCTCTCCTGCTTCTCCTTGCTCAACAAATTATAAGTTAAAAAGAAACTTCTCCGTGTTCTGGACCACTCAATGCCCATCGAAAGGGCGGCTCCTCCACACATTTGTATCCAACATTAAATGGTGTCCCACGTACGTCATAATACTCTGATTTACATATTACACGTGACCTGACCAGAATATTTCCCTCCACATGTTTTGAACCGATGCAGTTTGAATCAATGGACCAGCTTGTGGGTTTCGAAGATTGATACTAGGGCGGAGGTCCGGCCGCTCCTCTCAGGACCCTACCCACGATGGTGGAGGCAGGAACGTCACCAATAAAGGGACTGTAAGTGAACTGACACCATTTACTAGCCTCTGCCACCCCATTTCCGCCAGGCGGGGATACTTAAAATCGGCCACACCTTTCCTGACCTACGCCCTAGTATCAATCTTCGAAGCCCACAAACTGGTCCATTGTCTCAAACGCCACCGGTTCACAACAAGTGGAGGGACATTTTCACCATCGCTGGGGGCTGATCTGGTAGAGCGGATCACCCGCCCCTCATAGAACCGGCCCGATTTTAATTTCTGCTCTGTCCAAGCACTGAAAGTGAAATTACCCCCACGTCTCTGACCCCAAGGTTCGCCAGGTGTGAGAAACACATCAGACAGTGTTTACCAAACACTGACATGGATATGGGCGATTGGATCGGTGTATTCATGTAAAAGGTGATAACCTCCCTCCACAGAGACAGGACCCCTATACCATGGAATCGAAGAGGGTTTCACCCCCAACAGTTCAGTAACACATTACGCTGTGCTCTACGGACTGTTCCCCGGGACACACACTGAGACAGATATCAACTGCTGATGGAAGACCATCAACTCGGTGAAGGGCGCCTTTTGGTCCGCCCGAAACCAGCTGGTCTTCCATCTGAAGGATCTGTCCATGACTGAGTGTTGCGGACTGGCACACTCCAAGGTCCAGGAGTACGTGCTGTGGGACGCACTGAAGCAAAGTGCGACCTATGCAAAGGCTCTATGGGGAATGGCCACTGTGTAAGGCCATTTCACTTTGCCTTGTACAGCATGTATTAGAAGATATGTCCCCAGTTTTGAATTGTAATAGTGGAATCGTCGTGTGTACGATCTGTATTGTGTTGTTTTGAATTGGTACTGTGATATTTACATTGAACTGTGTGTGTCCATAAATTTAATGAAATAAAGTATATTTAGAAATCTAAAAAATGTTCATGTCTCACCGTGTCTGTTATTGTTGGACAGTGAACAGTGGAAACAGAGCTGGACAGTAAAGATGTGGGGAGTTGTGCAAAGAGCATTTATTGCAGGCATTAGGTGAGAAATAGGAGTATTTTCTTAATGGTGAGAAACTAGGGACTGTACAGGAGTAAAGGGGGTTGGATGTCCAGGTACACCAATCAATAAATGTTTTTGCGCATGTATAAAAAAATAAAGATCCCAATTTCAAGACTGTCACAGCCTTATGTGAGTTTGGAGATTTCTGTTTTAAATGCAGATTATTGCATTTCCGGTTTTTACCCTTTTTTGTACATTTCTGTCTTTATTTCATTCTTGCAGATTTTACATTTGAAACAAAATCTCCACACCCTGTGTTCTGTGAATGCTGACTCCAGGCCCTTTGATTGACAGCTCTCACCTCCAACCCAGACCCCGCCTCCTCCTGGACTGACTCCTCCCATCACGTGACAAGCGAAAGCGACACGAAGCGGACGGAGCGCCCCCACCCGAGGGACGCTGCGCATGCGCCGCGCGGTCCCTGTGCCGCATTCCGACAGCAACAGGCCAGCGCTTGGCGGGCGAGGGCGCGACCGACAGAGGGAGGGCCCGCACCCAGGAATGGTGCAGGAAGGGCGGTCCGAGCTGAAGCTCATCCGATTCCAGGCCCGAGCGGCGTTAATGGGGCCGCGACCCCTGGACGGAGGAACCGCGACCCATGGGACGGAGGGGGGAGACGGGAGAAAGGTGTGATGGAGGAGTGAGATGGTCTGAGGGTGGAGAGGTGGAGAGACGGGGAGGGGAGGGACTGAAGGGGAAGACTGGAGAAGGGACTGATGGGGAGGGGGGGGGACTGAATGCGGAGAGATGGGGAGATGCGGAGTGAGGGACTGAGGGGGGAGACGGGAGAAAGGACTGATGGTGGACACGAGAGAAGGGACTGATGGGTGAGTGAGATGGACTGAGGGTGGAGAGGTGGAGAGACGGGGAAGGGAGGGACTGAAGGGGTAGACTGGAGAAGGGACTGATGGGGGGAGCGTCTAAGGGCAGTGAAGTGGGGAGACAGGGAGGGGAGGGACTGAAAGGAGAGAAGGGAGACGGGAGAACGGCCTGCTGGGTAAGGGGAGGATCTGAGGGCAGTGAGGTGGGGAGAAGTGGGGAGGGGATGGATTGAAGTGGGAGACTGGAGAAGGGACTGATGGGGCAGGGGCAGGGTCTGAGTTTGGAGAGTTGTGGAGACGGAGAGGGGATTGACTAAATGGGGAGATGGGAGAAGGGACTGATGGGGGATAGGAGGGCCTGACCGGGGAGAGGTGGGGAGACTGGGAGGAGAGGGACTGAGTGCGGAGACGGGTGGAGGGACTGATAGGGGAGAGGGGGGATGGAATGATCGGTGATGGGGTGGGACTGAGCGGGGAGAGGTGGAGAAATGGGGAGGGGAGGAACTGAGAGGCGGAGAGGACCTCTGGGTGAGACGGGGAGGGACGGGATGGTGAAGGTCTGAGGGGGAGAGGTAGGGAGATGGGAATGGGAGAGACTGAGGAGGGTAACTGGGAGAGGGACTGACGGGGAGGGGGACGGTCTGAAGGGGCGAATTGGGGAGACGGGTGGAGTTAATTGGGGCCTCCTGCGGTCCCTGTGAATATTGACTCTCGCACTGCCCGACGCCCAGCTGGTGTTATAACTGGAGATCCATGTGTTGAAGGATAGAGTACCTGGTCTTCAGTTGCTTCCAAACCTTTATTCACAGAGACCAACACAACCCACCCCCTGGATAAGTTCTCGCATATATTGATACAAGAGAGTCCCCAATTGATACGAACCAGCTGAATACAATTAACACTAATTGATATAAATCACATGGATACAATTAACAGCTGGGCTCAGGGGAAGGGGAGGATGGAGCGGTCACTCTGCCGTCTCTCAGTCAAATGGGCAGTGAGTCGGAGCCCAAAAGTGACCGAGAATCAAACAGCACAGGAAAGGCCACTCAGCCCATCACGCCTATGCCGACTCTGTAAATTGTCTTTTCCACACTGCCTGAGGAAGGTGAAAGCCCCCGAAAGCTTGTGGGATTAAAAATAAAATCGTTGGACTATAACTTGGTTTTGTAAAATTGTTTACGACTCTGTAAAAGGGCGAGCAGATTAGTCCAACTCCACTGCTCTTTCCCCACAGTCTCGCAAATTTCCCCCCTTCAAGGATTGATCCAGTTCCCTTTTGAAAGTAATTATTGAATCTGCTTCCACCACCCTCGTCTCCTCACCTCCCCACCTGGCTCTTTTGCCGATTATTTTAAATCTGTTTCCTCTGATTACCGACCCTTCTGCCACAGGGAGCAACCCCAGCTTCTCCAGTCTCTCCGCAAACTGACGTCCCTCATCCCTGGTACCATTCTGGTAAATCTGCTCTGCACCCTCTCCAATGCCTTGACATCCGTCACAAAGTACAATACCCAGAATTGGACAGAATTACTCCAGCTGGGGCTTAACCAGTGATTTATAAAGATTTAGCATAACTTCCTTGCTTTTGTACTCTGTGCCTCTATTTATAAAGCCAAGGATCACGTGTGCTTATTTAACAGCCTTAACACCGCCCTGCCATCATAAGTCTCTCTATTCCTGCACCCCATTGAAAATTGTACAACAAAAAAACCGTAATTGTTACTTTTTATTAAGTGGGTTGCGCTGGGTATCTGGAGGCTGTAATTCAGTGAGTAGAAAGCAGTGAGAGGATAAGTCTGTAGATTGATTTTGGGAGATGGAGAAGACGGTGAGCGTCGATTCAGATAAGGGAGGGAGGTGGTCTTTGATACCGTCCGTGCTCTATTGCAAGATCTGTGTGTGTGTGTCTTGTTCCAGCTATTCCCATTTGTACCTGTGACCTGACTGGGGGAGTCTGTGAACTCGCCTGCCGCTGTGACCCTGACTGTTCCCCCACGGACATCAATGTCTTCACCACCTCTCTGCCGGGCAGTGAACCGTAAGTTTCTGTTCGTGTGTTACTACATTGGCTCCCGGTCCTGCAATGCCTCGATTTTAAAAACCTCATCCTCGTGTTCAAATCCCTTCCTGGCCTCGCCACCTCCCGAATTCTGTAACCTCCTCCAGCCCAACGACCCTCCGAGATCCCTGTGCTCCTCCAATTCTGGTCTCTTGCGCATCCCTAGTTTTGATTGCTGCACCTTTGGCGACCGTGCCTTCAGTTGTCTTGGCCCTAAGCGCTGGAATTCCATCCCTAAATCTATACAACCTCTCCCTTTCTTCCTTTAAGATGCTCCTGACAACAGCCCTCTTTTCTCAGTTAACTGATCTCACCTGGTGCGGAACTGAGCGCTAGAAAGTTTATAAACAGAATAACTGAGACCTGGGAGTGAGTTACAGACTGGAATCTAATCGAGGGGCTCGGGTGGTTTATATATGGAATAACGGATACCCGGGAGAGAGTTACAGGCTGGAATCTAATCGAGGTGTTCAGCGTGGGCTGGGGGAGGGGGGTGTTGTTATATATAGCATAACAGATACCCGTGAGTGAGTTACAGGATGGAATCGAATTGGACGAAGCGCAGGGGAGTTCTCTCAGGCCAAGTGGGTTCTGGAAGGCTATGAACACTCTCCCCTTTCATGAACTCTACCCACCCATTTTAATCTCCTCACGTAGCCCATGTACACTCTCCCCCATCATGATTTCTACCCATCCATTTAATCTCCTCCCACAGCCCATGAACACTCTCCGCCTTCATGCTCTTTACCAACCCATTTAATCTCCTCCCACACCCCATATATACTCTCACCTATCATGGACTCTACCCGCCCATATAATCACCTCCCACAGCCCATGTACAGTCTCCCCTATCATGGACTCTACTCACCCATTCAATCACCTCCCACAGCCCATGTACACTCTCCCCCATCATGTACTGTACCCACCCATTTAATCTCCTTCCACAGCCCACGTGCACTCTACAATTCTGATCTCCATATTATAAAAAATAAAGAGAGGCACTGGTCAAGGTGCAAATAAGATTGACTTGGATGATACCACAACTGAGAGGTGATATGTATCAGGAAAGATTATGCAAGCTAGGGCACTTTTTTCTAGAAAAGAGAAGACTGAGGGGAAACTTGAGACAGGTCTTTAAGATTAGGAAAGCGTTTATTCGGGTAGAATTAGAGAACACGTTCCCACTTGCATGGAGACTAGTGCTCGGGGCCACAAGTAGAAGATAATCATTCATAAATCCAATCGGGAATTCAGGAGAAACTTCTTTACCCTGAGAGTAATTGGAATGTGGAACTCGCTACCATGAGGAGTTGTTGAGGTGACTAGCATAGATGGATTTAATGGGAATTTAGATAAACAAATGAGGGAGAAAGAAATAGGAGGATTTGCTGATAAGGTTAGATGAAATAGAGCGGGAGGAGGCTTGTGTCGCGCATAAACACCGGCATGGACCTGTTAGGCCGAATGGCTTTTTTCTGTACTTTACATTCTATGCAATACCCTATCATGGAGTCTACCCACCCATTTAATTTCCTCTAACAGCCCGTGTACACTCTCCCCTATCATGGACTCTAACCACCCATTTAATTGCCTCCCACATCCCCTGTGCACTCTGCACTATCATGGACACAACCCACCCATTTAATCCCCTCTCTCACCCGATGTACACTACACCTAATCATGAACACTTCAAATTATCGCACAGCCCATCTACACTCTACCTATTATGGATTCTACCCACCTATTTAATGTCATCCACAGCCCATATACACTCTAATTATCATGGATTCTACCCACCCATTTCCTCAACTCCCGCATACCACGTACATTCTATCTTATCATGGAATCTGCTCCACCCATTTAATCTCCTCCCACAGCCCCTGTACGCTCTCCCCTATCGTGTTATCTCCCCATCCATTTAACCTACTCCCACACTCCGTGTGCACTCCACCCAATCATGCATGCTACCCAGCCATTTAATCTCCTCCCACAGCCCATCTACACTCTTCCCCTAACTTGGATTCTGCCACCCATGTAATCAGCTCCCAAAGCCGAGGCATTCTTTCCCCTATCATGGATTCTATCCACCCATTTAATTTCCTCCCTCACCCCATGTACACTACACCCAATCATGAACTCTACCCACGTTTAACTCGTCCCACAGCCCATGTACACTCGACCATATCATGGATTCCACTACCCATTTACTCATCTCCAACATCCCATGTACACTCTCCCCTATCATGGATTCTACCAATCCAATTAATCTCCTCCCACAGCCCATGCACACTCTACCCCACAATGGATCCTACCCACCCATTTAATCTTCTCTTACAGTCCGCTTTTTAAGAAAGGAGATAGAGGGAAACCGGGGAATTATAGACCAGTTATCCTAACATCTGTAGTGGGGAAAATGCTGGAGTCTATAATTGAGGATAGGGTGACTGTACACCTCGAGAATTTTCAGTTAATCAGAGAGAGCCAGCATGGATTTGTGAAAGGTAGGTCGTGCCTGACAAACCTGATTGAATTTTTTGAAGTACGGACTTGGATAGGAAGTTGGCTGAGCGAAAGGCGACAGAGATTAGGGAAAATGGGTAGGTGCTCACATTGGCAGGATGCGACTGGCGTCCCTCAGGGATCATTCTTGGGGCCTCAATTATTCACAATATTTATTAACGACTTAGATGAAGGCATATAATGTCTCATATCTAAGTTTGCCGTTGACACAAAGATTGGTGGCATTGTAGGCAATGTAGATGAAAACATAAATTTACAAAGCGATATTGATATATTAGGTGAATGAGCAAAACTGTGGCAAATGGAATTCAATGTAGACAAATGTGAGGTCATCCACTTTGGATCAAAAAAGGATAGAACAGAGTACTTTCTAAATGTTAAAAAATTGAAAACAGTGGATGTCCAAAGGGACTTAGGGGGTCAGGTACATGGATCATTGAAGTGTCATGAACAGGTGCAGAAAAGAATCAAGAAGGCTAATGGAATGCTGGCCTTTATATCTAGAGGGCTGGAGTACAAGGGAGCAGAAGTTATGCTGCAGCTATAAAAAACCATGGTTAAACCACACCTGGAGTACTGTGAGCAATTCTGGGCACCGCACATTCAGAAAGACATATTGGCCTTGGAGGGAGTGCAGCATAGGTTTACTTGAATGATACCCGGACTTCAAGGGTTAAGTTGCGAGGAGAGATTACACGAATTGCGGTTGTAGTCTCTCGAGTTTCGAAGGTTAAGGGGTGAACTGATCGAAGTTTATAAGATATTAAAGGGAACAGATAGGGTGGATTGAGAGAAACTATTTCCGCTGGTTGGGGATTTTTGAAGTGGGGGCACAGTCTAAAAATTGGAGCCAGACCTTTCAGGAGCGAGATTAGAAAACGTTTCTGCACACAAAGGGTTGTAGAAATTTGGAACTCTCTTCCGCATACGGCAATTGATACTAGCTCAATTGCTAAATTTAATCTGAGATAGATAGCTTTTTGGCAACCAAAGGTATAAAGGGATATGGGCCAAAGGCAGTTATATGGAGTTAGATCACAGATCATCCATGATCTCAACAAATGGCGGAGCAGGCACGAGGGGCTGAATGGCCTACTACTGTTCCTATGTTCCTATGTAATCTAATTGAAACATATAAGATTCTGAGGAGGCTTGACAGTGTAGATGCTGAGAGGTTGCTTCCCCTGGCTGTGGAATCTAGAACTAGGGGGCATAGACCCATGATAATGGGTCAGCAATTTAGGACTGAGATGATGAGGAATTTCTTCACTTAGAGGGTCGTGCATATTTTGAATTCTCTACCCCATAGGGCTGTGGATGCTGAGTCATTGAATATATTCAAGACTGAGATGGATAGATTTTTGGACTCGAGGGGAATCAAGGGAGATGTGGATAGGGCGGGAAAGTGGAGTTGAGATTGAAGATCAGCCATGATCATATTGAATGGAGGAGCAGGCTCGAGGGGTCAAATGGCCTACTCCTGCTGTGATTTCTTATACACTTTTGAGCAGAAGCAGGTCATTCATCCCCTCGAGCCTTAAACATAGGAACAAGAGGAGGACATTCACCCACTCGAGCCTGTGACACAGGAAGAGGAGGGGGCCATTCAGCCCTTAAAGCATATTGCACAGGAACAGGAGGAGGCCATTCACCCCCTCGAGCTTGCTACACAACAAGAGGAGGCCATTCAGCCATCAAAGTCTATTGCACAGGAACAGGAGGAGGCCATTCAGCCCATCGAGCTTGATAAACAGGAACAGGAGGAGGCCATTCAGCCTGTCGATCTTGTTACGCAATAACAGAAAGCCAATAAGCCGCTCAAGTCCGTTGCATTGCAACAGGAGGAGGCCATTCAGTCCCTCAAGGCTGTTACACAAGAACAGGATGAGGCCAATTAGCCCCTCAAGCCTGTTGGATAGAAACAGGAGGAGGATATTCTGACCCTCAAGGCTGTTACGCAGGAACAGTCGGCCAATCAGCCCCTCAATCCTATTACATAGGAACAGGAGGAGGCCGTTCAGCCCCTCAAGTCTTTTATGCAGGAACAGTAGGCCAATCAGCCCCTCAAGCCTATTAAATAGGAACAAGAGGAGGCCATTCAGCCCCTCAAGGCTGTTACACAGGAACAAGAGGAGGCAATTCAGCCCCTCAAGGCTGTTATACAGGAAGAGGAGGAGGCCATTCAGCCCTTCGAGGTTGTTACACAGGAAACAGAGGAGGCCATTTAGCCCCTCAAGGCTGTTACACAGAAAACGAAGGAGGCCATTCCACCCTCCAATTCTGTTAGACAGCAACAGGAGGCCAATCAGCACCTCAAGCCTGTTACATAGGAACAGGAGGAGACCATTCACCACATCAAGGCTCTTGCACAGAAACAGGAGCAGTCTACATTGACTCATTGATCCCAGTGACCAGGTGATCCCTCAATGCCCCACAGAGATCCCGCAGTGACCCAGTGATCAAACAATTTCACAGTGATCCCAAAATATCCCAGTGATCCCACAATGTCCCATTGATCCCACAGTCTCCCACAATGATCAGTGATCCCACTGTGTCCCAGTAATCCCACGGTGTCCCACAGTGATTCCACAATGACACAGTGATCCCACAGTGACCAAGTGATCCAACTGTGAACCCATAGTGTCCCACAGTGATCCCACAATGACCCCGTGATCCCACAGTGAATCAATGATCCGACAGTGGCCCAGTGATCACAGTGATCAATTGGTCCCTCAATGTCCCAAAGAGATCGCACAGTGAGCCAATGACCCCACAGTGCTCCCAGTGATCCCACAATAACCCAGACACAACTCACGTGAGCTCCATTGGATGCAATCTGTGGTGAAGGCCTTGGTCAGTCCTCTCTGGAGAGAAAGCTTCTTTTCCAAGGGTTCCTCCTCCTCCCAAAATTTCTCTTTCCACATCTTCATGTTACGGCATTTCCACAAAAAATACTCCACTGGAGAGAGAGAGAGAGAGAAATAAGGAATTGGTTAAAAACAAAGCAAGGGATTAAAAAGGCACAGCAAGAGCCCAGAGCTCCCTCACACTCACACTCACTCACATTCATTCCGTTCCACGGGCAATCTCTTAGCAAACACCATTGATATAATCCCCAGTTACAAAGCAGAGAATCTAAAGAGAAGAGAGGGAAGTTGGGAGAGATACATAGAGAGAGAGACTCGGGACAGACTGAAGAGCGCATGTTGTTTCACTCTTTCTCTAATACAGGTTTTCAGGGTTTTCTCTCCTGCTTTGCCACTCACTCATTCCCCCTAAAATGTGCCGGTCTGACTGTCTGTCCTGGTCAATATTTGCTGCAGGGTCCAAACTGCCCCGAGTTCTTTTTCTCTTCTGTTCCTGGAACAGGGAACAAAAAAGTGAACGAACTTTCCCTTTGCTCTTTTCTCTTGTTTTAATTAGCAGTGGATAAAAAGCCTGTAGTTTGTGGTCAACGTTCAGTTTGTGGCTTTTTCCAATTAGCCAAAGAGTTCAAATAAATTCATGTCATTTAAAAGAGCCAAAGCAAAGAACTTGAAAAAAACAAATAGACAGCAAGATCCCTCACTCAGTTACAGGGACAATCTCTCAGCAGCATTCATTTACACAGAAACAAAGCCCAGTTTATAAAGGAGATAAATGTAAAGAATGAGATGCAATCTTTATGGACATAACAACTTGTAATGTTATACATTACAGCAACTACGACAACAACAACTTGTGTACATATATATATCTATATATTTATATATTTACACATTACGACTACTACATGGCCCAGATAAGGATTGGGGGAGGGGGAAGATCTGAGAGGGAAATGGGATCGACCTTTCAAAGAGCCAGAGCAGGCACGGTGGGCCGAATGGCCTCCTCTTGTGCTGTACCCACTATGATACGAGGAACAACAACTTCAAAGTCTGGGACAGGGATCAAAATAGCCGCCTCGACGGCAGCCATCTTACTGAGGTGCAAGCTGGATATCATACTTGGGGGCAAGATGGCCATCTTATTGGGGTCAAGGTGATCATGTTAAACCAAAGGCCGCACTGAAGATTAAACAAAATGGCTGCCCTGAAGATTAAACAAAATGGCTGCCATGAACCTGAAACGAAATGGCCACCAGTGAGGCAGCCATCTTGCTGACGGGTAGGATGGCCATCTGACTGAGGGACAAGGTGGTCATCTTGAAAAAAATGGCGGCCATGAAGTTTAATCAAAATAGCCGCATTGAACCTGAAGCAAAATTGGCATCAGGAAGGGTGAGGGGCAAGGTGGAGCTTGTTGTGGTGAGAGGGACGGAGGGGGTGCATTTACTCTTCCTGTTAAATTACTGTTGCACGATAGTTAAAGATACAAACTGAGTGAGACTGGGACTAACTGGTGTTTAACGCAAAGACAGCGGTGCAGTGAGGGAATTAAACACCAAAACGTGAACTTCTGAAAAAACGGGATTAGCATTTGATTATTTGTCCGTAATGGTTAAGGAGAAGGAGAGACCAACAAACCGACAAGGGGATATAGACTGGTTGGGTGAGTGGGCGGAGATTTGGCAGATGCAATACAATATTGGAAAATGTGAGGTTATGCACTTTGGCAGGAAAAATCAGAGAGCAAGTTATTATCTTAATGGCAAGAAACCGGAACGGACTGCAGTACAAAGGGATCTGGGGGTCCTAGTGCAAGAAAATCAAAAAGTTAGCATGCAGGTGCAGATCAAGAAGGACAACGGAATGTTGGCTTTTATTGCTAGGGGGATAGAATATAAAAACAGGGAGGTATTGCTGCAATTATATAAGGTATTGGTGAGACCACACCTGGAATACTGCATACAGCTTTGGTCTACATACTTAAGAAAAGACATACTTGCTCTTGAGGCAGTACAAAGAAGGTTCACTCGGTTAATCCCGGGGATGAGGGGGTGGACATATGAGGAGAGATTGAGGAGATTGGGACTCTACTCATTGGAGTTCAGAAGAATGAGAGGCGATCTTATTGAAACATATAAGATTGTGAAGGGGCTTGATCTGGTGGATGCGGTAAGGATGTTCCCGAGGATGGGTGAATCTAGAACTAGGGGGCATAATCTTTGAATAAGGGACTGCTCTTTCAAGACTGAGATGAGGAGAAACTTCTTCACTCAGAGGGAAGTAGGTCTGTGAAATTTGCTGCCCCAGGAAGCTGTGGAAGCTACATCATTAGATAAATTTAAAACAGAAATAGACAGTTTCCTAGAAGTAAAGGGAATTAGGGGTTACGGGGAGCGGGCAGGAAATTGGACATGAATATAAATTTGAGGATAGGATCAGATCAGCCATGATCTTATTGAATGGCGAAGCAGGCTCGAGGGGCCGATTGGCCTACTCCTGCTCCTATTTCTTATGTTCATATGTTCTTATTAAAAGAACAGCCGCCCGAGCTTGAGGAAACAGCGAAACCTCTGTCTGTCTGACTGACTGATGCAAGGCTTATTTGCCTGAAAGTGAGTGCGGTTTGACGTGTGGTTACTCAATGGGACTCCCTGCTGGTGAGCAGAGGCAAGTGCTCGAGCAAAACAGCCGTTTCCGGGCAGACTCAAAAAGCTTCATGGTTGAAGAAAGGAAAGGAGGTCTCCTGTGTCTCAGCGCCAACATGTGAAGCTGTCGGCTGTCTGTAAAGTAATGAAAACGGCCTTGAGCTAATTTCTGCTGACTCCAAAAGCACGTTCGCTAGTTTCAACCAGAAAGCTGAGGATGACTTTTATCTGTTAATTGTATTGCAGTCCTCCGCTGTACCAGCTGACCGATCGAAGGGAAGCAGCAAAGATTACTCTCTTTGGTAAATGTTCACTGTGCGCCTTTTGAAAATCCTGGACTCGTGGAGTCACATGTGCATGACCGAGACTGACTCGTATCCTGCTCATACCGCAGCACTGTGGGAGTGGGAGCTGTTACTTTCTCTGCACACACTAGGCCAGTGGAGCAGTGGATATCGTGTCGAATGACAAATCAGATGATTGTCTGGTCAACTCCAACCTGACTGGATTGTTTTTGCAAACTGTCCATTATTTATGACTTTCAATAACTTGCAAACTAACCTAATTGGCAATGCTGCCTGGCAGTCTTAACAGTAAGTGTGTTCTTAGCACAGCAGGGAGTGCATTAGATTTATTAACTTTGTAAATCCTGAGTTCAATCCACAGAAAAGATATCAGGACCTGTGAAGCTTTTTTCCATGTCTCGCTTCATCTTTCCATCTTTGCTTAACACCAAAATCAAAAACTTTTGCTGACTGCAGCACACCAAAAGATTTGCTGCTCTTTGATCTCTATTTATCGAAGCTGAGGATTGACGTGGGTTCTGGATTTGCTGACAACTGACAACATTTTTGTTTCGATACAATTCCCCAAGGTAAAAAAGTGAGTGGAGAATGCGGGCATCGATCCCGCTACTTCTCGCATGCTAAGCGAGCGCTCTACCATTTGAGCTAATTCCCCTACTTAACGAATCCACTTGCCCTTCACAATAGTCGCTTCACACTCGCCTCCAAACAGCGCCACGAATTGCTGCCTCCCTGAATTTTTTCAATACTTTGCTCCAATCCGCGGTATCGAGTATTCGCAAGTGAGCAACAGCAGAACGGGAAGGCACAGTAATCGTGAATGATGCCGAGAAGAGCCCGAGCCTGCGGAACGCAGACGAGGTCATCGGACAAGAACAGCAGCCCGAGCTTGAGGAAACAGAGAGAGCTCTGTCTGTCTGACTGACTGATGGAAGGCTTATTTGCCTGAAAGTGAGTGCGGTTTGACGTGTTGTTATTCAAACGTACGCCCTGCTGGTGAGCAGAGGCAAGTGCTCGAGCAAAACAGCCGTTTTCGGGCAGACATAAGAACATAAGAACATAAGAAATTGGAGCAGGAGTAGGCCAATCGGCCCCTCGAGCCTGCTCCGCCATTCAATAAGATCATGGCTGATCTGATCCCAACCACAAATCTAAAGAACACAAGAAGTCGGAGCAGGACCCGGCCACATAGCCCCTGGGCCCTCTCCGCCACCCACAGGGCATTGACCGATCCGAACTCAGCTTCATGTCCAATTTCCTGCCCGCTCCCCATAACCCCTAATTCCCTTTACTTCGAGGAAACTGTCTATTTCTGTTTTAAATTTATCTAATGATGTAGCTTCCACAGCTTCCTGGGGCATCAAATTCCACAGACCTACCACCCTCTGAGTGAAGAAGTTTCTCCTCATCTCAGTTTTGAAAGAGCAGCCCCTTATTCTAAGATTATGCCCCCTAGTTCTAGTTTCACCCATCCTTGGGAACATCCTTACTGCATCCACCCGATCAAGACCCTTCACAATCTTATATGTTTCAATAAGATCGCCTCTCATTCTTCTGAACTCCAATGAGTAGAGTCCCAATCTACTCAACCTCTCCTCATATGTCCGCCCCCTCATCCCCGAGATTAACCGAGTGAACCTTCTTTGTACTGCCTCGAGAGCAAGTATGTCTTTTCTTAAGTATGGAGACCAAAACTGTATGCAGTATTCCAGGTGCGGTCTCACCAATACCTTATATAACTGCAGCAATACCTCCTTGTTTTTATATTCTATCCCCCTAGCAATAAAAGCCAACATTCCGTTGGCTTTCTTGATCACCTGCTGCACCTGCATACCAACTTTTTGATTTTCTTGCACTAGGACCCCCAGATCCCTTTGTACTGCAGTACTTTCCAGTCTCTCGCCATTAAGAAAATAACTTGCTCTCTGATTGTTCCTGCCAAAGTGCATAACCTCACATTTTCCAATATTATATTGCATCTGCCAAATCTCCGCCCACTCACCCAGCCTGTCTATATCCCCTTGCAGGTTTTTTATGTCCTCCTCACTCTCTACTTTCCCTCCCATCTTTGTATCATCTGCAAATTTTGATATGTTGCACTCGGTCCCCTCCTCCAAATCGTTAATATAGATTGTAAAGAGTTGGGGACCCAGCACCGACCCCTGTGGAACACCACTGGTTACTGGTTGCCAGTCCGAAAATGAACCATTTATCCCAACTCTCTGCTTCCTGTTTGATAACCAATCCTCCACCCATGCCAGAATATTACCCCCAATCCCGTGATTTTTTATCTTAAGTAATAATCTTTTATGTGGCACCTTGTCGAATGCCTTCTGGAAGTCTAAATACACTACGTCCACTGGTTCCCCTTTATCCACCCTATACGTTATATCCTCGAAGAACTTTTGGTTTCAGAAAGGAAAGGAGGTCTCCTGTGCCTCAGCGCCAACATGTTAAGCTTTTGGCTGTCTGTAAAGTAAAGAAAACGGCCTTGAGCTAATTTCTGCTTACTCCAAAAGCACGTTCGCTGGTTCCAACCAGAAACCTAAGGATGACTTTTCTCTGTTAATTGTATTGCAGTCCTCAGCTGTACCAGCTGAACGATCGAAGGGAAGCAGCCAAAATTGCTCTCTTTGGTAAATATTCACTGTGCGCCTTTTGACACTCCCGGACTCGTGGAGTCACGTGTGCATGACCGAGACTGACTCATTTCCTGCTCATACCGCAGCGCGGTGGCAGTGTGAGCTGCTACTTTTTCTGAACACCCGAGACCAGTGGAGCAGTGCATATCGTGTCTAATGACAAATCAGAAGATTGTCTGGACCACTCCTCCCTGACTGGATTGTTTTTGCAAACTGTCCATTACTTTGTGACTTTAGATAGCTTGCAAACTGTCCTAACTGTGACTGCTGCCTGGCAGTCTCCATCGTTCGTACGCTCTTAACACAGCAAGGAATGCATTAGTTTTATTAACTTTGTAAATCCTGAGTTCAATCCACAGAAAAGATATCAGGACCTGTGAAGCTTTTTTCCATGTCTCACTTCATCTTTCCATCTTTGCTAAACACCAAAATCAAAAACTTTTGCTTACTGCAGCACATCAAAAGATTTGCTGCTCCTTGACCTCTATTTATCGAAGCTGAGGATTGACGTGGGTTGTGGATTTGCTGAAAACTGACACGATTTTTTTTTTGGGACAATTCCCCAAGGTAAAAAATTGAGTGGAGAATTGGATATCGATCCCGCTATCTCTCACATGTTAAGCAAACTATCAACTATTGGAGCTAATTCCCCAACTGCGCTGGTAGAATTGCCTTTCACAATGGTCGCCTCGCACTCGCCTCCAAGGAGCGCCACGAATTGCCCCCTCCCTGAATATATTCAATACTTTGCTCCAATCGGTGGTATCGAGCATCAGCAAGTGAGCAACAGCTGAACGGGAAGCCAAAGTGAGCGGCCTTGATCTAACTGCTTCTTATTCCAAAATCACATTCGCTGCTTGGAGCCGGAATTAAACCAGCAACCTAAGGGTGACTCTGCTTTGTTTTCCACTGTAGTCCTCTATTCTACCAGCTGAGCGATCGGAGGGAAGCAGCAAAGATCCTTCTGTTTCGTGATTGTTCACCGTTTTGAACAGCCCGACTCCTCCAGTCACGTGGGCCTGACGGAGATTTACTCGGTACTTGCCCTTCACAGTAACTGCTTTGCACTCGTCTCCAAGCAGCTCCATCACCAGCAGAGAAATCTTGCCTTGGGTTAGCGCCTCCCTGAATACAATCAATACTTTGCTCCAATCGGCGGTATCGAAAATCAGCAAGTGAGCAACAGCAGAACGGGAAGCCACAGTAATCGTGAATGATGCTGCGAAGAGCCCGAGCCTCCGCAAGGCAGACGAGGTCACCGGGAAGGAACAGCCGCCCCCAGCTTGAGGGAGCAGCGAGAGCCCTGTCTGTCTGTCTGTCTGACTGATGGAAGACTTTTTGTCCTGAAAGCGGTTTCACGTTTTGTTACTCAAAGGCACTCCCTGCTGGTGAGCAGCGGCAAGTGCTCGAGCAAAACAACCGTGTTCGGGCAGGCACAGAAAGCTTTTAGGTTTGAGAAAGGAAAAGAGGTTTCCTGTCCCTCAGCACCAACATGTTAATCAGTCGGCTGCCTGTAAAGTTAAGAGAACGGCCTTGAGCTCATTGCTGCTTCCTCCAAAAGCACATTCGCTAGTTCCAACCAGAAACCTCAGGATGACTTTCTCCACGGATGCTGCCTCACTTGCTGAGGATTTCCAGCATTTTCTCTTTATGTTTCACATTTCCAGCATCCGCATTATTTTGCTTTTGATTGGATAAACCTCGCCCTTCGAAACCACATCACAGAATTATCAGCAAGCGGAGTTTACAATGGCGGATGACATCACCCAGAATGCCGCGCGCGGTTGAATACGGTCTATCTCCATTCGAAGGGGCGCAGCACGCAGGCGCAGAAAGGGCCGCTGGACGGAGAAATCAGCGCCTTGGAGAGATAGAGGGGTTTCTGGGGCGCGCTGGATTGTGGGCCCTCCGGCCGCCATTAGTCGCAGGTTGTGGGTCAATGTTCTATTGCCCGCGTCGCCCACAGAACCGTTTCTGGAAATGCAGACTGAGAAATTCAGAGCGGGTTTGATGAACAGACACTGACCGTACAATGTAGAACAAAGTTTCTCAAACTATTTTTCTCGTGACCCAGTGGAAGAAAAACACTTCCCCCAGGGACCCCAAACAATAATAACTTCAGACTGGAGTTTTCATCAAATCCCAATAAAGGTCAGTCCATGCTCGCTCTTCACTTCACTTCAAGTAACAACCAAAATTAGACATCGACGTTGCTTGAAAAACATTTTAAATACAGTATAAATACAGTAAAAGAAGATCAGGTTGAGTTTCACTTCCTTAATGTGAGGGGTGGGTCTGTCAGTTGGTCATGATCTCGTTCCAATCTGGATCACAGGATGAAAGTGCTTCAGGCATCTCACGTGCGCTGTTGAGTTTCTTTCTCTTGTTTTTAACCTTGTCAAAGTCGAAAATCCCAGTTCGCACATGGAGGTTGTTGTGAACGGCAACAACAGAACAGTAATCATAACAGAGGATATTCTTTGAAAGCACTGATCCAAAAAGATGACAATCTGAATGAATTGTGGTGTGTTTTCAGTATGCCCACAAGAGAGTCGCACCGGCTCGTTTTCTTGCTCAGGCATCAAGTTTAGCCTCATTTTTGATTCAGGATTTTCGAAAGCAAAAGGATCTTTCACCAAACGCTTTTCCTTCAAATCCCTCTGCAGGGAAGTGGCGACTAAAATGGTCAGACTGAGCAGCGAGATGTAACTGTGTGACACGTTTCATTTCATTCCCTTTATCTTCATTGATGCTGTCCTCCTCAATGTGCTGTAACAGTGTGAAGCAGTAAATGAGCTCCGCTCCCATTTCTGAGCGTAACTCTTCAAAAACCCTGCAGTTCAGTGAGCTCTCTTTAATGAAAAACCCCTTCTCATTCCAAGCCATTAGAGAGAGTGCGGTGCCCAGAACTGAGCACTGAACTCTAAATGATGCCGAACCAGAGCTCTGTCTCAAGGTGACATAACTTCCACTGCTTTGTATTCCAATTCCCTTGAGATAAAGATCAAAATTTAATCTCCACTTTAACATTTTTTTGTGATTTAGTTATCACTTTTAGTGATTTCTGTACTTGGACCCCTAAATCGCTCTCTTACCCCCACAGTTCCTAGCTTCTTGCCATTTAGAAAATACACTGATCTATCGTTTTATGGTCCAAAGGGATGACCTCACACTTCCCCACGTTGAACTCCATCTGCCACAGTTTCACCCACTCACTTAATCTATCAATGTCCCTTTGCAAATTTCTGCTCCCATCTACAATGTTTACTGTGCTACCTAAATTATTGTCGTCAGCACACTTGGAAATAAAGCTCTTTACATAAGAACATAAGAAATAGCAGCAGAATAGGCCATATGGCCCATCGAGCCTGCTCCGCCATTCAATAAGATCATGGCTGATCTTCGATCTCAACTCCACTTTCCCGCCCGATCCCCATATCCCTTGATTCCCCTCGAGTCCAACAATCTATCGATCTCAGCTTTGAATATAACTCAACGACTGAGCATCCACAGCCCTCTGGAGTGTAGAGAATTCCAAAGATTCACAATCCTTTGAGTGAAGAAATGTTTCATCATGTCGGTCCTAAATGGCCGACCCCTTATCTTGAGACAATGAGCTCTAGTTCTTGACTCTCCAGCCAGGGAAATCAGACTCTCAGCATCTACCCTTTCAAGTCGTCTAAGAATTTTATACATTTCAATGCGATCAACTCTCATTCTTCTAAACTCCAACCAATATTGGCCAATTTTGCACAATATTTCCTCATACTACAATTGCAGCAAGACCTCCTTACTCTTATATTCCAACACCCTTCCAATAAAGGCTAACAGATCATGTCCCTTCCTCACTCTCATTAGACCCTTGGTAACTCAGTATTTCCAGCATGTTGTTCCTCTTTTCCTTCGATGGGGAAAAGAAATGAAGGTTGATAACATTTTACTATAATTACACTCGATTATGAACTGCATCAAATTCGATTGTAAACTTAAGAGTTTCTGATGGAAATAAACTAATAAGAACACTTAATTGCGATGGCCGGGAATCGAACCCGGGTCAACTGCTTGGAAGGCAGCTATGCTCACCACTATACCACCATCGCTGAAAATAACCAACAATAAAATAGTTCCCAAACATCAGATCCTGAACAGACACTGCAGGCTGTTGGATTTTGTTCTTCATTTGAACTGGTTTCTGACGGATCCTTTCTCGCTCTGTTGCAGTTCCTGTTTCCGCCCAGTAGATTTCACCAACCCCCAATCAATGGAAATTCCACACCAGCCAGTAATTCTTCACCTGATATCGGACTGAAGAGACAGTCGATACCTGCAATACTTGACCAGCTGGAAATACATTTTACCACAGCTCACATCAGCCATTGAGTAAAGTTAAATAATTCCATTAAATCATTACAGAGACCGGACTACCAACTGGGCAGGAATGGCAGCTTAATATTCAAGTCTATAAGATCTTTAGAAAGGACAGGGAAATAGGGAAAGGAGGAGGAGCAGCAATATTACTAAAGGACAATATTACAGCAGTTCAAAGATAGAATATCAGTGAGGGTGAGCGGGCAGTGTAAACACTCTGAGAGAGACCCATCACAAGTGTCCCCACTGTAATCCTCCAGAAGGTATAAGAAGGGCGAGTGCGGGAGGATTTCTTCATTCTTTGTGAAAGTGTTTGTGAGATTGTGGAAATGTCTGGAAGAGGAAAAACCGGCGGTAAAGCTCGGTCCAAGGCCAAGTCTCGCTCATCTCGGGGCGGACTGCAGTTCCCTGTTAACCGTGTTCACAGGCTCCTGCGAAAGGGGAACTATGCTGAACGTGTGGGTGCCGGAGCCCCGGTCTATCTGGCTGCTGTGCATCGAGTATCTGACGGCTGAAATCCTCGAGCTGCCCGGCAACGCGGCCCGGGACAAACAAGAAGACCCGCATCATCCCCAGACACCTGCAGCTGGCCATCCGCAACGACGAGGAGCTCAACAAGCTGCTGGGACGGGTGAACATCGCTCAGGGTGTTGTCTGATATCCAGGCCGTGCTGCTGCCGAAGAAAACCAGCATTGTGAGCTCCAAGAGCAAGTAAACCGGCCAAGGCTTAATCTGATAACCCAAAGGACAGGACCAAACTGATTGAAATCTTTGAAGAAGGAACAGAAAGTGTAGGCAAGTTTAATGCAGTAGAGGTGATATATTTGGATTTTCCGAAGGTTTTCTATAATGTACCACCTTGTAGACTCATGGCTAAGTTCAGAGCACGTGGAGTCAGGTCAGGTGGCAGAATGGATAGTAAGTTGGCGACAAATCTGAAAGCCGAGAATAGAGGTTAAGGGTCGCTGCTCAGACTGGCAAAAGGTGGGAAGTGGAGTTCCAGTTGCTGGGACCACTGTTCTTCACAATTTACATTAACGATTTGGATTCGGGAATCGGAAGTACAATTTCAAAATTTGTGGACGACACCAAATTGGGGGATTTAGTTAATACAAAGGAAGAATGCATCAAAATGCAAGAGGACATTAATAAACTTGCAGAATGAAGAATCAGGAGGTCACGCACTGCTCGGATAATAAGAGTCTAAACGGGATAGAGGAACAAAGGGATCTAGTGGTACAGATACACAAATTACTAAAAGTAACGACCCAGGTTAATCAGGTCATAAAAAGACAAATCAAACACTACGATTCATTTCGAGAAGGATAAAGTTGAAAAGCAAAGAAGTTATGTTAAACGTGTATAGAACCTTGTTTAGACCAAACTTGGAATACTGCGAACAGGTCTCGTCTCCATATTATAGACATAGGGGCATTGGAGAAGGTGCAGACAAGATTCACAAGGATGATGCCAGAAATGAGAGGATATTATTATCAGGAAAGACTGAACAGACTGGGTCTCGTTTCAGAAGAAAAGAGAAGGCTGAGGGTTGATCTGATCGAGATTTTTAAGATAATGATAGGGTTTGTTAGGATAGATGCAGAGAAAATGTTTCCACTTGTGGGGAGTCCAAAACTTCAGGTCATGAATACGAAATAGTCGCCAATGAATCAAATAGGGAATTCAGGAGAAATTGCTTTACCCAGAGAGTGGTCAGAATGTGGAACTTGCAACTACGAGGAGTAGCTGAGGCAAATAACATAGGGGCATTTAAGGCGAAGATAGATCAGCACATGAGGGAGAAAGGAATAGAAGGATATGCCGATAGGGTTAGATGAAGTAAGGAAGTAGGAGGCTCATGAGCAGCATAAACGCCGGCATGGACTAGTTGGGCCGAATGGCCTGTTTCTGTGCTGTAGTTTCAATGTAACTCGATGTAAAGGCTCTTTTCAGAGCCACCCTCTGTATCTGTGAAAGGGCTGGTTACTGTCTGAAGGGAGACCCTGATATCATGCTATCAGTGTGGCTTTGAGCTGCTTTTGTCTCGTTGTGGACGAGATGAGGTATTAATGGGACTGGAGTCGGGGCAGTGAACACAGTCCGGTACTTTAAACGGTGACTTATAGACCCCAGCCCACACATCACCAGGTTTCTTGTATTTATTTAAACTACTTGCCATGCTGGGCTCATAAAGAATCACCAGAACTGCTCGACTAACCTTTCTACATCTGTGGAATTCAGCGCTTCGCTCCGTTTCTGTTCCATTTTGTTGGATTATTTATATAACGCATCAAACTCACTGGGGAATCACTGAAATGTAACTCTGTAGAGAAACAAATAACAGTGAATTGCCTGGTGCCCAGGAGATCAGGAACATGACTCGCCTTTCGTCCTGTTATCGAGTAAACCGTGTTTAGAGTCCACCGACCCGCTTTGGTTCCATATGGGGGATTAAACAGAGAAATCGGGAGGGGAGGAGACAGTCAGAGTGACAGAGCGGAGAGCGGCCTCTGATCTTCCAGCTCCACCTCCAGTTCTCTCCATCCGACAGTTTCAAACCGTTTATCGATAATAGAACCGAACCTCAGCGCTCCGCACAAACCCTGACAGACCCGGGCTTCATATTCAAGGATTCCCAAAACCCGAAGCTTTCAAATAAGCCCCGTTACAATGAAAAATCGTTAATATTCCTGCCTAAATACAGTCCATTCAATAACAAGTCAACTCGGCTCCTCCATTTCAGTCTGTTTCCCTGTTCTATCTCCCCACACATCCCCTCCCAGACGGGTTCAGCGTTTTACAAACACCTTATTCCAGCTGATTTGGAGAATCTCATATGTTGAGGTTTGAGTTATGACGCGGAGTTTCTCCGCCAGTGTTACCGTCTCACAGCGACTCTCGCCCTGAATCTGTGAAAAGATTATGACCATGAACTGGGACTGGAGCCGAACACATTCCGAGTTACAGTGAGGCCCGGCCCGGACATCTCATTCTCTCTATTTTATATCAGACATTATCCGACTTTCATGTCCAGCAATAGAGAGAGAGTGAGACAGTATCAGTCTTACACTCCCTATCTGTGTCCAAATCACGCTCAATAGCAGTATCCACCTTCATATACAGCACCAGAGAGAGAGAGAGGGAGGCAGACACGGTGAGAGAGACAGAGAGAGCGGTGAGACACAGTGACAGACAGACGTTAACAGTATTAGTTCCAGACTGACCGGTAAAGTGCGATTTTATCCAGAAAGATCGCGTTGGAGAGACAGAAGATGCAATCTCATCTCTCACTGATATTGTACAAGGGTCAGAAACACTATTAATCCCACACTCAGGGACAGTACAGAGAGGGACAGAAACAATGGGCCACATTTAACCCTCTAATGCCTGTTGTACTATCTGCAGTTTTACAGCTCAGGGCTGTTCGATATTACTCTCAGTGACTACAGTTTCACTCCGGTTAAATTAATCTGCGACTGTTGCTGCCTGATATTAACCCTACACGGTCCCAGCAAATACACCGACTCCCACTTTCCTCCCATGTTTCTCCAGGATTGGTTTGAGAAATCCTCTCTCAGTCACACATTATAGGGGCCATTAATGAAGAGAATCCATTGGCTGATTTCACAGCCGCTCACTTTATCTCTGAAAGGTTCTTTACCATCAAAAGACCCCGAGCGAAACATCAGGGATGGAAACATCTAGTTTAATAGTTGGAGATTGTAAAGTCAGTCTGGATTCCAGCGTTAGGCACTGGTGGAATCCCATCTGTTTCCCATTCGGGTTCCTGTTCCTGCACTGCCTGTGGACCCCATTCCCTCTGACATTTCCCCCAGCCCCACTTCCTTTGCTCAGACTCGGAAAAATTCCAATTGGGGAAAGTTTCCATCGATTTTTGGATTGGGAATTGTGGGCGCCATTCCCTCAGTGAGCGGAAGAAGATGGTTTAAAACAGGCGGGAATGGAGAGATCACGGCCCCCCGGGGGAAGGGAGCAAAGAGTAGCCTCGTTACAGCAGCTCATCGCTTCGGGACCGTGTCCGCGGGTGGGCTCAGAGATCGGCATTGAGTTCGGGGGAAGTTCAGGGGGAGTCCTGGGGGCTGTTTGTAAGAGGCGGAGTGGATCAGGAACTGGTCCCTGAACATGGATTGAGAGGGGGGAAGGGAGAGGTCATTCTCGGGCTGTGTGTGTACAGGGTGTGTCCAGGGGAAGGGAGAGAGAATGGGAAGAACCTGCTATTAAAATCATTGCTGCTTTCTCTCCCCAAACCAGTAATGAATGGCCCTGGTTTAGTTCCAGCCTCACCCTATTTATTGTGATTGGATAGTGAAGAGTGGAAACAGAGCCGGACAGTAAGGATGTGGGGAGTTATACAAAGAGCATCTATTGCAGGCTTCAGCTGAGAAGTGTGAAGGACACATTTTAAACAGCGGCTGTTTGGTTTCGGTTGAACGGTAAGTCCCATGGGAGAGGGGATTCGAAACCTGACCTGTACAAAGGTCCCTGCCCCATCGGGTCGTCCCATTCATGGATCGGTGCAGGGGTTGGGCCGTGTCTGGATGTCATTAAATTGTTGTAAAACAGCCCAACACACCTGGTATGCAGAAGCTGAGTGCTGCAGTACTGCAGTGGAGTCAGACACTGACACTGTTTGTATCACTGGATTTCATTTGTGGATATTCAAAATGATCATTAACAGAGATATTAAACTGATCACTTCTGTATTTTCTACCTCACGTGTTCCTGAGTAACAAGAGATAGTTTCCTTTCTCCAGGCAAACCCTTGAACGATCCAGAATAAATGTGATGCTTCCTCCACCCGAGGCAGAAGGAACATTGCAGCCAGCTCCTTCTCACACACAGTAGGTATATTATCACTCACAGAGCACAGAGACACAGACAGCTCATCAGTTCCACAGTCTCAGACAGCAGAAGTAGTCAGTCCCACACTGATCACAATTTCCAGAGACACATTTTCAATCCAACAGTCAAGCAGAGTAGGTGAGGCTGACACTGTTCCATTTCCCCCTAACTCAGTCCCGCTGACAGGTAGATACAAAAATCCCAGTCCAAAATCACACTCTCAGAGTGAAAGGCACTGTGTCAATCTCACAATAGAGCAAAATTAGCTACGAATTAAATACCAGATAGAAATCACACATGGTACCCGATTCAAAGGTACAGAATGAATCCCAATAATGTACCCCGAGATTCAAATTGAATACTGGCCCAGAACTCTCACACATGACTTTAATACATGCAATATCCATTCGAAAAGTGTATCATATGATACAAATTGCACACAAGTCCAAAACTCAGGTAGAGTATCAGATTGAGAAATATTGAAAGATAGTAAACCTGAGAAACAAATTAGATACTTGTTCAGAATGTACTCGTAGAATGAGATTTAAAGATAGATTGTCAATTCTATTAGTGCAGACTGAGATACACATTACATACCAGTCCAAAAATCTCATACAATATTAGATTGAAAGATACGGTGTCAATTCTATTTCTACAGACTGATCTACACATTACATACCAATTCAAAAATGTCACCTTATCAGTTTGAAAGATACATTAATATCCACAACAGTACTCACAGAGATACAGATTTAATAGTACTCTAAAAAGCACACAAATTATCGGATTAAAACCTGCAGCATCATATCCTAAAGTATGTCCATATTTACCAATTAAACAATGAGTAAAACTATTTAAACATCGAGATATTAAAGCTACAATATTGAACGCCATAATGTAATCTGTACAGAATAATTACGTACAGATACAGAATGAATCTCACATTCAGAGACAGTACCAGAGACACAGAGACACAGAATGACTCCAACTCTCACAGATGCAGAAGGAATCCCAAACTCACATACAGTACAAGAGACTGACAGACACACAGTTAATCCCACACTCACACACAGTGCCAGAGACTGACAGGTACAGTATGAATCCCACACTAACATGCATTATGAGTAACTGCATATTTAGGATGAATTTAACTCCCACATACAGTACTGGAGACTGTATATACAGAATGAATCCCACAATCACATGCAGTATGAGTAACTGCATATCTAGGATGAATTCAACTCCCACATACAGTACTGGAGACTGTATATACAGAATGAATCCCACACACACATGGAGTACCAGAGACTGACAGATACCGAAAGATTCCCACACTAACACACAGTTTTATATAAGGAATTAATCACAAACTCTCACACACACTGCTGACAAGATACAGAATCAATTCCAAACTCACACACAGTATCAGAGAGTGACAGATACAGATGAATCCCACACTCACACACAGTACCAGACACTGACAGATACAGAATGAATCCCACACTCACACACAGTACCAGAGACTGACAGATACAGAATGAATCCCACACTCACACACAGTACCAGAGACTGACAGATACAGAATGAATCCCACACTCACACACAGTACCAGAGACTGACAGATACAGAATGAATCCCACACTCACACACAGTACCAGAGACTGACAGATGCAGAATGAACCCCACACTCACACACAGTACGAGAGACAGACAGATACAGAATGAATCCCACACTCACACACAGTACCAGAGACTGACAGATACAGAATGACTCCCACACTCACACACAGTACCAGAGACTGACAGATACAGAATGAATCCCACACTCACACACAGTACCAGAGACTGACAGATACAGAATGAATCCCACACTCACACACAGTACCAGAGACAGACAGATACAGAATGAATCCCACACTCACACACAGTACCAGCATGAAATGGTCCTTATCAAAGTCACAATTGATACCCTATGTGACTACCACCATGATAAACTATCCCTCCTCATCCTTCTCAAATACAATATCTCACCGTGCTGTTTTGCTGTTAGTCTAGTTTCCTCTCTCTGCTTTTATTGGAATGTGTTGCTTTTCCATCTGATAACACTTGGTATCATCGTATTATGTTAGTCCACAAGAGGAGATCATTCGGCCCATCGTGCCTGTGCCGGGTCAAACACACGTATTCGTTCAAGATTCGTTCAGAGATAGATTGAGTGCTTTGTTATCAGAAAATTGCCTGAACCCCCACAGTCTACAGCTTTCCTCCTCGCTATCAACCACACGGCCTATTTTTGTGTCACCCGCAAATGTCTTTATCATGCCTCCGACTTTTAAGTCCAAATCGTTCATGGATACCACAAAAATCAAAGGACCAAGTACCGAGCCCTGCGGCACCCCACTGGAAACAGCCTTCCATCCGCAAAAACACCCGTCGGACATTAACTTCCTGCCACTGAGCCAATTTTGGATCCAACAAGCCGCATTCCCTTGTATCCCATGGGCCTTTACTTTTTTGACCAATCTGCCATGTGGGAACTTTTCAAAAGGCTTGCTAAAATCCAGGTAGACTTCATCAATTGCGCGACCCTCATTGATCCTGCTTGTCACCTCCTCGAAAAATTCAATCAGGATCATCAGACACGACCTCCCCTTGACAAATCCATGTTGACTGTCCTTGATTCATCCGTGACTTTCGAAGTGACAGTTCATCCGATCCCTCAGAATTGATTGCAATAATTCGAAATTGAGTCTTTCTCCTGCTTGCTGTCATGACAGATCAGGCGGTGAACAATACTCAGGCCCGGCCAGCTCAGTCGGACAGAGCACGAAGTTTTTAATCGTGGGTTCGAGCTCCACGTTGGGTGAGTAACATTTTAAACTTTTATGATGCTTTCACTGGCCAACAGTGCAGAAATTATGCAGAATGAAACATGAAATCGGTCGTCAGGATGGCCGAGCGGTCTAAGGCGCTGCGTTCAGGTCGCAGTCTCTTCTGGAGGCGTGGGTTCGAATCCCACTTCTGACATTTGTTATCTTTACTGTTACGTGGAAATATTTTATTTGTGGATTGGGCTGCAGCTGATTTTCCTGCCAAGTCGATTTGCTCCTCCCACAAAAGCAACTGGCTTTGTGATGGAAATGTGACTTGAGAAGTTTCGAACGGTGAAATGGTTCACATATTAATGACCTGGACAAAGAAATAGAACAGCAGTGGGAAACATTTAAAACGGTGATCAATAGAGTCCAGGAGAAATATATCCCACTAAAAAGTAAGAACAAACGAGCCAGAAATGACACAGCAGGGATGAATAAAGAAATAAGGTCAAAATTGAAACTGAAGAAAAAGGCCCACACTGGACAATAAAGGAGAGAGGGGAATGTGAAAAGACTGGGAAAGAAGTCTAAAGAACTATTAGAAAGGCAAAAAGGAATATCAAAAAAAGCAAAGTATTCTGGACACATCAACAGCCAAAGAAAGTTTAGGATAGGAATAGGGTCACTAAGGGATACACACGACAAACTCACAGGCAATGACAGCGAAATGGCAGAAATATTAAATAATCACTTTGCTTCAGTATTTACCAGGGAGACCAGCATTGAGTGCATGACAGTGGAAGAAGAGATCAAAAAAATATAAAAACATTTAAGATCGAAAGGGGGGGAGATAATTGATAATCTCATCAAACTGAGAGGGGAAATTTCCTGTTAGGTGCCTAACCAGAGTTTCAAACCGCTCACCCACGCTAATTTCCGTATTACTGTTCAGATTCATTTCACAGGGACACGATTACTGTGCACCATTTAGAGAGGCTCAGTGAAAGGCGGAAATTGATCTATTAATGGAATCATGGAATAGGACAGCGCCATTCGAATGCCATTCGGCCCATCGTGCCTGTGCCAGCTCTCTGAAAGAGCTGTCCAGTTAGTCCCACTCGCCTGCTGTTTCCCCATAGCCCTGAAAATGTTTCCATTCAAGCGTTTATCCAATTCCCTTTTGAAAACTGAGTTAAAAAAACAATATTGAAAGGGGTGCTGGGGCCTCTGCAGCGTCAATGTAGAGTGTGTGATGATTGAAGTTATCAAGATGGTTTCTTTACACATGGTATGTTGTGCAATCATCCTGAAATATCTTCAATATCCAATACAAATTGAATTGCAAACCTGACGGACCAACACTGGAAAACAAGTCACGAGTGAACGCAAATCATCTGGGACCCGTTTCAGCCTCACGGCACTTTAAGTAAAGTGAAATAACTTTGCATTGAAAAGATTTGGAACTTGCATCTGTGCCTTTATCTGTTCCATTTCTTAAAGTTGCTGGCGTCTGATGATGTACACGCCTCTGCTCGCTCTATTGAACAAGAAAGGAGGTGTTTGACGATGACGGGACCTGTTGGTTATGAGCTCATCCTTCACATTGAGTGGGTTCGCATCTTTTGAACGGCGTCAACTTTAGCCCAGCGGTGAACTTCACAACAAACAAGTTCATCACCGTCTCACCGCGGGCACTGACTGACATGTTTATTGTTATTTATTTCAGACCTAAATAAATAGTAACCGTGATTTGAAATTTGCACTAAGTGATTTTTAGGTAGTCGCCTTTAAATGTTTCAAAGGCGACTCCTAATTTATGATCGTCCGCCATTTCTCCAGCCGTTTTGAAAACAAAACATGTCTCTGCTTTTCGCGTCTTTTTTCGAAAGGGAAAAAAATATATTTCCCGTGACCTCTGAAGGATGTACAAGTACATTTCAGAAAGCTGAAGCAAGTTCACCGAGCTTAAATCGTCTGACCACGTTAAAGGCGCTATATACATATATTTTAATATGTATATATATGTAATATATGCAAGTCGTTGCTGTCTGTTTCTGTGGCTGTCTTTTTTCTATGTGTGTCCATCTGCAGGTCAATTTTGAATCAATACCAGTGTTCGTGTCAGTTTGTTGCATGAAATAAATGAGAGTATCAGGCGCTCCCCTCCCTGCCATTGGGTCGGTACTGAGTCAGGGTTTAGACCAAACTTCTGGGTTTTTTTGTGAAAAAGCAATTAAAACCTTCATTCGGGAATTATCCAGTCTCATGTGAGCGGTGAAAGAAACAGTGACCCCGATGTGATGTGAACACGCAGACTTTTGATCTGGAGTCAGACCTTTGCACCACGCGCTCTGAAGACAGGATCCTGGATGTTATCATTTATATGAATGTTTCTCAAACACCGTTTCATTTCTCCCACCTTGGTTGAATCGATGGGGCTTATCAAATCTCCGCCAGATCCCACCGGGAATGAGACCGTATTGGAAGCAGCCTTCACCCCCACGATCACGCTGGCTTTCATCGCCTGCTCTCAGCGGACTGCATTAACAGGGCTGGGAGATATGGACTTTGTTCATATTATTCAGCAATGTGAATCGTTCAATATTTACTAATTTTTAATGGGAACAAGGTTTTAAAATGTTTCCGCCTGGTTTCGAACCGGGGACTTTTCGCGTGTAAGGCGAACGTGATAACCACTACACTACGGAAACCTGATACTGCAAACTCCGTGTTAGGGATATAACCCCTCAGCCAAACTAATTTCCGTATTACTGTCCAGGAGCTCATTTCACAGGGATCCATTTACTGCGCTGTATTTCGGAAGGCTGCAGAGAAGGATCGGTGACGATGGTCAGGCAGGGAATCCCAGAGCATCGCGCTCACACAAACATTTCACTGTTTTTTTCATGTGCCTGATATCCGACCGCAGTGTAAATTATGGCGAATCAGGCATGCTCAGATGACATTGTTCACAGAGTGTTTTCTTGCAGCCAAATCACACATTAGAAAACGTGAAATGAGATGAAGAGATCGGAGCCATTTAAAGTGCTCCCAGTTACTGCTGATCAGGAATTAAAACCTGGCACCGGCTTCAGGTCGATCAGAATGAGGCAATGAATCCGAAAGTGGGAAGAAAAAAAGCGCAATTTTCGTCCCTGGGTGGGCTCGAACCACCAACCTTTCGGTTAACAGCCGAACGCGCTAACCGATTGCGCCACAGAAACCGCCCGGTGCTTTTTCTTGCAAGATACACTAAAGCAGCGTGTCACCGAGCCAAAGTTACATGTTGCAGGCACAGAAATGCAATTGTCCACTATCAGTGTTACTTTTCCAGAAATAAAGGATGGGACATTGTTTATGGAAACATGGAAACGGTCTGGTCTCGCTCACAGCATCAATATCACCGCCAACCAGCTCTCCTGCAACCGGCGCGCCCACCGGTGCTTTGTCTGTTATTGAGTCGGACTGTGGGAGAACCTTTGCCACACGGACTCCAGCGATTCGAGAAGGCGGCTCACCACCACCTTCTCAAGGGCAATCAGGGATGGGCAATAAATGCCGGCCTCGCCAGTGACGCCCACAACCCATGAACGAATGAAGAAAAAGTATTCTGAGCGTCCTGACGCTGTTATCAGGTTTTGATGCCTGATCTGCAGTAACTGGGAGCGCTTTAAATGGCTCCGACCTCTTAATTTCACCCACAACATCAGAGTAAATGTTCCAGGGGGACATGCCGACTCAACTGCGTCTTGGCCGCCTGTCTGCTCAGTCCTTTATTCGTCTCCAATTCCGTTTCCCAAAGCGTATCTACAGATTCACAAAGCTCTTTGTCATTTCGGTTCCTTTCGATTTGTCCAGCTCCCGATTGGCAATAATTTGCAAACCTGGTTGCAACCCTCCGCCTTCCATCGTGTCCAGGGATGGGTTATGTGGAGAGACTGGAGAAGCTGGGATTGTTCTCCTTCGAGCAAAAAAAAAGGTTAAGGGGAGATTTAATAGAGGTGTTCAAAATTATGAGGGGATTTTGATAGAATGGATGGGGAGAAGCTGTTTCCATTGGCAGGAGGGTCGATAACCAGAGGACACAACCTGCATTTATATAGCACCTTTAATGCAGTAAAACCTCACAAAGTGCTTCACAGGAAGAGTTTTTGAACAAAACTTGACACTAAGCCACATAAGGAGATATTGGGACAGGTGACCAAAAGCTGAGTCGGAGAGTTAGGTTTTAAGGTATGTGTTAAAGGAGAGAGAGGCGGAGAGGTTTAAGGATGGAATTCCAGAGCTTAGGGCCTAGGCAGCTGAAGACACAGCCGCAAATGGTGGAGCGATTAAAATCGGGGATGCGCAAGAGGCAAGAATTGGAGGAGCACAGAGATTTTTTTTATACGTTCATGGGATGTGGGCGTCGCTGGCGAGGCCGGCATTTATTACCCATCCCTAATTGCCCTTGAGAAGGTGGTGGTGAGCCGCCTTCTTGAAACGCTGCAGTCCGTGTGGTGAAGGTTCTCCCACAGTGCCGTTAGGAAGGGAGTTCCAGGATTTTGACCCAGCGACGATGAAGGAACGGCGATATATTTCCAAGTCTGGATGGTGTGTGACTTGGAGTGGAACGTGGAGGTGGTGTTATTCCCATGTACCTGCTGCCCTTGTCCTTCTAGGTGGTAGAGGTCGCGGATTTGGGAGGTGCTGTCGAAGAAGCCTTGGCGAGTTGCTGCAGCTGCAGTGCATCCTGTGGATGGTGCACACTGCAACCACATTGTGCCAGTGGTGAAGGGAGTGAATGTTTAGGGTGGTGGATGGGGTGCCAATCAAGCGGGCAGCTTTGTCCTGGATTGTGTCGAGCTTCTTGAGTGTTGTTGGAGCTGCACTCATCCAGGCAAGTGGAGAGTATTCCATCACACTCCTGACTTGTGCCTTGTAAATGGTGGAAAGGCTTTGGGGAGTCAGGAGGTGAGTCACTCGCCGCAGAATACCCAGCCTCTGACCGGCTCTTGTAGCCACATGATAGGGTGGGGTAACGAGGGTCTGGTGGGATTTGAAAGCAAGGATGAGAATTTTAAAATCGAGGCGTTCCCGGACAGAAGGTTTGACTGGAACGTCACACCGTCCCCTCTCGTGTTTACTTCCACAAACTTACATTGGGACAGGGCTTGGGCGGATTTTTCTGTGTCTCACCCGGGGCCGCTGAGTCTCCTGCAGTCCCCCCGATCACCAACTCATCCTGTTTGTAAATTTAAACCGGAACAAGTGCCTCGCAAAGGGCAAGAAATGAAGGCAAGGCTGGAACCTCTGGCAAAAAAAAAATCTCTTGCCCACCAGCGAGGTTTGTGTACCTGAATCGCTAACTCTTCTTTCAAAGTTTTGACATTCTTTGGACGCCACGCGGCACCTCCAGACTTGTCTCTTGCACTCGCAGTGAAGCGGAGGGCCGTTTTCACTCGCACCGCCAGCAATTGTGATATCAAGAAAAAGGTGGCGGAGAAATTCTCCATTTCAGCGAAAATGGAGCGCTGGGGTCCGCTCATGAGTGCAGCGTAAAAGTTGCAACTCGCACCCACGATCCCGAGGTGAATGACTCCAACGACTGAGCTCGCCAAACCTGAGGAAACTGTTACTTCCTTGTCTGTTGTTGCAGCGAGCCGGCTGTTGGCTCCGCTCCAATGGTTCAGTGCAAACCATGAAACAGGTTCTCCTGAATTCCATGGTGTCGAAGGCAATCGAGTAACAAGTCGAGCAATGTATTCCGCTCAATCATTGATAATTCCATTCAGATCTTCTGCATTTCAGCTGCACTTCCCCCAAACATTGCGATTAATTTTGCTCAGTATTTGTTTCGCTTGTTTAATATTTTGTTCTCCGGTTTTGCCGGTTTTGCTGTCGTTATCAATGACAGGGAGCAATGAACAATGAACTAGTGACCAAAGTTCCGTTTATTATTAAAAAGCAGTGATTCCGAAATTATCCAGGCTGATATGAATGGTAAGATAAATAGTGATTTCGACACTGAAGTCAGACGCGCTACCGTTTCTCCACGAGGTCTGCTGATGGCATAGATTATATATGTATAAAAACTTATTATATCCTTAAATATATATATTTGATGCAATGTTCCCTTGTGGTTGGGAATAGTTCATTGCACAAAAATAATTCAAGTCTGTGAGACATTTCATGTTTTCTTTAATCGCCATTAATACGTTCTGTTGGACACTGAAGGAAATGCTAACTTGTTTGCCAAGTGACAATTAAAACGTCAATAAATCTTTGAGCTTTGCATGTCATGAACTTTTATCCCTTCCCATTTTACATACTGTATTTTAGGAGTCTGCTTAAAAATGTTTAGTGCTTATTATACAAGGAATCTGGTGTAGCCGCTGTTAAATTTAAAAAGGATTGTCGCCCCGTTCACGCATGAACAAACTCGACCCTGGAGTTTTATGGGGAGCAAGTCCCAACAAAATGTTTCCCTCCGAGGTCAAATCGGGGAATTTCTGCATGTAACTGGTGAACATGATAACCGCTACACTACGGAAAGGACAAACTTTTCGGTCTCAGGTCTGAAGGAAGTGTCTCGGGAAAACATGAACCGCTGAGTCTCTTTACACTGACTCTTTTCACGAGCATTTCATCGATCGAAACTATACAAGTCACAGGGAAAAATGTCAAAGTCATTAAACTCCCGAATTAGCCCCAAAATCAATCAATCTCAGTTTTGAAATGTTCAATTGACCCCCGGCCTCAACAGCTTTTTGGGGGTGAGTGTTCCAGATTTCCACTCCCCTTTGTGTGAAGAAGTGCTTCCTGACATCACCCCTGAACAGCCGAGCTCTAATTTTAAGGTTACGCCCCCTTGTTCTGGACTTTCCCCACCAGAGAAAATAGGCTCTATCTGCCCTGTCAAATCCTTTAATCATCTTAAACACCTCAATTAGATCACCCCTTAATATTCTATACTCAAGGGAATGCAAGTCTAGTCTATGCAACCTGTCCTCATAATTGCTTATCAAGGATAGCCACCAAAATGGGTTTTACGATGGCTGGCTTTTGAGTGCATTGGCTTTTGCCAATGGGTATGTTGGTCCAGGGTTATGATTCTCGCTTCGGGGTTGTTTGTCCAAATATGTGAGAGATCCCGGACGAGCCCTTATTTTACTTTTGATCTTGAACGTCCAAAGACAGAAAAGTACCCAAATCACCTCACATGAGTGAAACAATTCCTATGTTTCATACTATTACCGAACACAACTGCCCAACTTGGTTCTGATGAAAGGTCATTGAGCTGAAACATTAACTCGGTTTCTCTCTCCACAGATGCTGCCTGACCTGCTGAGGGTTTCCAGCATTTTCCATGTTATCAGAGTATCACTTCCCTCATCAACTAACTACACTCCTCCACTAGATGTCGCCTTGTGGTGCAAACAGGCTCCTTCGGCACAGCCCGGTGTTCTGCTTTCGGCATTAATTATAACTATAACTTTTGAACTTGTTAGTTCAAACATATGGCCTTGTCCATTGACCAGATGGCAGAATGGTGTTTATCTCTCACCAGTGCAGCCCTTTCCCGCTGCATCAGCTTGGAATGATACGTAGCAATCATACAGATGTCACACCTCTCCTGCTTCCCTGTGAAGCTGGTGAGACGAATAACACACAATGCTGTCTGACACACATACACACCAGCTCTGAATGATTTAAAGGCCTTGCTATGATGGTCAGAGAATTGTTTATATCAAAAGGATAATTATACTTATGAGTATTCTGATATCAGCTACAATCCAAGAGTTTCTGGACTTCAGAATCTACCGGTCGCTATATTAAACATATGCATGCATATAAAATGAAGCAAATCTGTCTTATGATTGTAGTTTCATTCTCCCAACAGAGATCTATAGTTCCTTAATTAAGAGGCAAAAGCTATAGATCAATATTCCTTCAATATAAAGACTAACACCTTCCTTACAATACAGATACCCCAAACTAATATAACACCTCAAACTGATGGAGCTTCTCAAACTAAAACAGTACCTCAAACGAATACAGTACCTCAAATGGATAGTGAATTTGAAACTAATATAATACCTCAATCTAATGCAGTACCTTAAACTAATACAGTACCTCAAAGCGATACAGCAACTGAAACTAATATAATACCTCAAACTAAAACAGCATCTCAAACTAATACAGTATCTCAAACTAATACAGTACCTCAAACTAATACAACACCTTAATCTAAAACAGCACCTCAAACCGATACAGAACCTGAAAATAATATAATACCACAAACTACTGCAACACCTCAAACTACTACAACACATCAAACTAATACAGTACCTCAAACTAATAGAGCATCTCAAACTAATAGAGCACCTAAAACGAATACAACACCTCAAACTGATACAGCACCTTAAAATAATACAGCACCTCAAACTAATACAGCACCTCAAACTAATAGAGCACCTCAAACGAATAAAACACCTTAATGTAATACAGCACCTCAAACTAAGGCAGCACCTCAAACTCATACAGCACTTCAAACTAATAGTGTTCCTCAAACAAATAGAGCACCTCAAAATAATATAGTACCTCAAACTAATATAGTACCTCAAACTAATACAGTACCTCAAACAAATTCAGCACCTCAAACTAATAGTGTTCCTCAAACTAATCCAGCACCTCAAACTAATAGTGTACCTCAAACAATACAGTACCTCAAACTAATAGTGTTCCTCAATCTAATCCAGCACCTCAAACTAATAGTGTTCCTCAAACAAATACAGCACCTCAAACTAATAGTGTTCCTCAAACTAATCCAGCACCTCAAACTAATAGTGTTCCTCAAACAAATACAACACCTCAAACTAATAGTGTTCCTCAAACAAATACAGCACCTCAAACTAATAGTGTTCCTCAAACAAATACAACACCTCAAACTAATAGTGTTCCTCAAACAAATACAGCACCTCAAACTAATAGTGTTCCTCAAACTAATACAGCACCTCAAACTAATAGTGTTCCTCAAACAAATACAGCACCTCAAACTGATAGTGTTCCTCAAACAAATACAGCACCTCAAACTAATAGTGTTCCTCAAACAAATACAGCACCTCAAACTAATAGTGTTCCTCAAACTAATACAGCACCTCAAACTAATAGTGTTCCTCAAACAAATACAGCACCTCAAACTAATAGTGTTCCTCAAACTAATCCAGCACCTCAAACTAATAGTGTTCCTCAAACAAATACAGCACCTCAAACTAATAGTGTTCCTAAAACAAATACAGCACCTCAAACAAATAGTGTTCCTCAAACAATACAGCACCTCAAACTAATAGTGTTCCTCAAACAAATACAGCACCTCAAACTAATAGTGTTCCTCAAACAAATACAGCACCTCAAACTAATAGTGTTCCTCAAACTAATACAGCACCTCAAACTACTACTGTATCTCAAACAATAAAGCACCTCAAACAAATTTTGTTCCTCAAACTAATCCAGCACCTCAAACTAATACAGTACCCCAAAACTAATCATTTAATGAAATGTTAAAGTCCGAAGAGGACAAGCAGGTTGACCTTGACAGGCGGCGGATCTGTTAAGAGGATATTAAGCTGCAGGAGGAAGACCTGTTCAGGAACTGCAGTTGTATTCAATTAATTTTGAGTCTTTTCTCAACATTTGAGCAGAGAAACACGTGGTACGTAATATCACCGCAGGTCCTTCCATGGTCGGCCTAATTCAGTACAACATCCCCAGTCCATTTCGTCTGAAGCTCATCACTTGATGCCTTTCAAGTCGCCTTTGCTGGTTTGTTGCAGTTCAGTTTGGGTTCAAATAGAGTTGTTTCTTTACCAGCATAGCTTTATTGGGGCGAGGGGGAATTTGAGTTTGTACCGGGCAATTTGTAGCTGCCAATTGCTAATTGATCTTCAATTGACTCAATACATTTCAATTAAGCTGTCACAAAAAGACGGACTATTCGTGCACCCACTCCCCGCCCCCTCCCAATGTTCCAAATTACTCCACTTCTCCATCGCTGCATCTGCCAATCGCTAACTCTGTCTCTATTTATAAATATGTCTATCCTGCTCTCTTTCTACAAATTTCATGTTTCTTTATCACTTTCAACTACACCCATTGTTATTTTCAGCTTATTAAAAATCAATATAAATCTCCTTCGACCGATTCGTATGTATCATTGTCTCTCCACTGCTTTAAATGTATTTATCTATCTATCAATCTATCTATCTATCTCTCCATCTACCTATCGATCCATCTATCTCACTAACCATCTATCTCTCTATCAATCTATCTATCTATCTATCGATCGATCTATCTATCTATCCATCCATCTATCTCTCTATTCATCTACCTATCTATCTAGCTTTCTACCTCCATATCTTTCTATCCATCTATCCATCCATCCATTTAACTATCTATCTATGTATCTCTCTATCTATATATCTCTCTATCCATCTATCACACACACCGCTCTTCACACTCCGACTGGGGAAGGAAGGGCCGCTGTCACTTCACACTGAGGAGCCGCTCTTCACACTCCCACTGGGGAAGGAAGGGTCGCTGTCACTTCACACTGAGGAGCCGCTCTTCACACTCCCACTGGGGAAGGAAGGGTCGCTGTCACTTCACACTGAGGAGCCGCTCTTCACACTCCCACTGGGGAAGGAAGGGCCGCTGTCACTTCACACTGAGGAGCCGCTCTTCACACTCTCACTGGGGAAGGAAGGGCCGCTGTCACCTCACACTGAGGAGCCGCTCTTCACACTCTCACTGGGGAAGGAAGGGCCGCTGTCACTTCACACTGAGGAGCCGCTCTTCACACTCCCACTGGGGAAGGAAGGGCCGCTGTCACTTCACACTGAGGAGCCGCTCTTCACACTCCCACTGGGGAAGGAAGGGCCGCTGTCACTTCACACTGAGGAGCCGCTCTTCACACTCCCACTGGGGAAGGAAGGGCCGCTGTCACCTCACACTGAGGAGCCGCTCTTCACACTCCCACTGGGGAAGGAAGGGCCGCTGTCACTTCACACTGAGGAGCCGCTCTTCACACTCTCACTGGGGAAGGAAGGGCCGCTGTCACTTCACACTGAGGAGCCGCTCTTCACACTCTCACTGGGGAAGGAAGGGCCGCTGTCACTTCACACTGAGGAGCCGCTCTTCACACTCCCACTGGGGAAGGAAGGGCCGCTGTCACTTCACACTGAGGAGCCGCTCTTCACACTCCCACTGGGGAAGGAAGGGCCGCTGTCACTTCACACTGAGGAGCCGCTCTTCACACTCCCACTGGGGAAGGAAGGGCCGCTGTCACTTCACACTGAGGAGCCGCTCTTCACACTCTCACTGGGGAAGGTAGGGCCGCTGTCACCTCACACTGAGGAGCCGCTCTTCACACTCTCACTGGGGAAGGTAGGGCCGCTGTCACCTCACACTGAGGAGCCGCTCTTCACACTCCCACTGGGGAAGGAAGGGCCGCTGTCACTTCACACTGAGGAGCCGCTCTTCACACTCTCACTGGGGAAGGAAGGGCCGCTGTCACTTCACACTGAGGAGCCGCTCTTCACACTCCCACTGGGGAAGGAAGGGCCGCTGTCACTTCACACTGAGGAGCCGCTCTTCACACTCTCACTGGGGAAGGAAGGGCCGCTGTCACCTCACACTGAGGAGCCGCTCTTCACACTCCCACTGGGGAAGGAAGGGCCGCTGTCACTTCACACTGAGGAGCCGCTCTTCACACTCCCACTGGGGAAGGAAGGGCCGCTGTCACCTCACACTGAGGAGCCGCTCTTCACACTCCCACTGGGGAAGGAAGGGCCGCTGTCACTTCACCCTGAGGAGCCGCTCTTCACACTCCCACTGGGGAAGGAAGGGCCGCTGTCACTTCACACTGAGGAGCCGCTCTTCACACTCCCACTGGGGAAGGAAGGGCCGCTGTCACTTCACACTGAGGAGCCGCTCTTCACACTCCCACTGGGGAAGGAAGGGCCGCTGTCACCTCACACTGAGGAGCCGCTCTTCACACTCCCACTGGGGAAGGAAGGGCCGCTGTCACTTCACACTGAGGAGCCGCTCTTCACACTCTCACTGGGGAAGGAAGGGCCGCTGTCACTTCACACTGAGGAGCCGCTCTTCACACTCTCACTGGGGAAGGAAGGGCCGCTGTCACTTCACACTGAGGAGCCGCTCTTCACACTCTCACTGGGGAAGGAAGGGCCGCTTTCACTTCACACTGAGGAGCCGCTCTTCACACTCCCACTGGGGAAGGAAGGGCCGCTGTCACTTCACACTGAGGAGCCGCTCTTCACACTCCCACTGGGGAAGGAAGGGCCGCTGTCACTTCACACTGAGGAGCCGCTCTTCACACTCCCACTGGGGAAGGAAGGGCCGCTGTCACTTCACACTGAGGAGCCGCTCTTCACACTCCCACTGGGGAAGGAAGGGCCGCTGTCACTTCACACTGAGGAGCCGCTCTTCACACTCCCACTGGGGAAGGAAGGGCCGCTGTCACCTCACACTGAGGAGCCGCTCTTCACACTCCCACTGGGGAAGGAAGGGCCGCTGTCACTTCACACTGAGGAGCCGCTCTTCACACTCCCACTGGGGAAGGAAGGGCCGCTGTCACTTCACACTGAGGAGCCGCTCTTCACACTCCCACTGGGGAAGGAAGGGCCGCTGTCACTTCACACTGAGGAGCCGCTCTTCACACTCCCACTGGGGAAGGAAGGGCCGCTGTCACTTCACACTGAGGAGCCGCTCTTCACACTCTCACTGGGGAAGGAAGGGCCGCTGTCACTTCACACTGAGGAGCCGCTCTTCACACTCCCACTGGGGAAGGAAGGGCCGCTGTCACTTCACACTGAGGAGCCGCTCTTCACACTCCCACTGGAGAAGGAAGGGCCGCTGTCACTTCACACTGAGGAGCCGCTCTTCACACTCCCACTGGGGAAGGAAGGGCCGCTGTCACTTCACACTGAGGAGCCGCTCTTCACACTCCCACTGGGGAAGGAAGGGCCGCTGTCACTTCACACTGAGGAGCCGCTCTTCACACTCTCACTGGGGAAGGAAGGGCCGCTGTCACTTCACACTGAGGAGCCGCTCTTCACACTCTCACTGGGGAAGGAAGGGCCGCTGTCACTTCACACTGAGGAGCCGCTCTTCACACTCCCACTGGGGAAGGAAGGGCCGCTGTCACTTCACACTGAGGAGCCGCTCTTCACACTCCCACTGGGGAAGGAAGGGCCGCTGTCACTTCACACTGAGGAGCCGCTCTTCACACTCTCACTGGGGAAGGAAGGGCCGCTGTCACTTCACACTGAGGAGCCGCTCTTCACACTCTCACTGGGGAAGGAAGGGCCGCTGTCACTTCACACTGAGGAGCCGCTCTTCACACTCCCACTGGGGAAGGAAGGGCCGCTGTCACTTCACACTGAGGAGCCGCTCTACACACTCTCACTGGGGAAGGAAGGGCCGCTGTCACTTCACACTGAGGAGCCGCTCTTCACACTCCCACTGGGGAAGGAAGGGCCGCTGTCACTTAACACTGAGGAGCAGCTCTTCACACTCCCACTGGGGAAGGAAGGGCCGCTGTCACTTCACACTGAGGAGCCGCTCTTCACACTCCCACTGGGGAAGGAAGGGCCGCTGTCACTTCACACTGAGGAGCCGCTCTTCACACTCTCACTGGGGAAGGAAGGGCCGCTGTCACTTCACACTGAGGAGCCGCTCTTCACACTCTCACTGGGGAAGGAAGGGCCGCTGTCACTTCACACTGAGGAGCCGCTCTTCACACTCCCACTGGGGAAGGAAGGGCCGCTGTCACTTCACACTGAGGAGCCGCTCTTCACACTCCCACTGGGGAAGGAAGGGCCGCTGTCACTTCACACTGAGGAGCCGCTCTTCACACTCTCACTGGGGAAGGAAGGGCCGCTGTCACTTCACACTGAGGAGCCGCTCTTCACACTCCCACTGGGGAAGGAAGGGCCGCTGTCACTTCACACTGAGGAGCCGCTCTTCACACTCCCACTGGGGAAGGAAGGGCCGCTGTCACTTCACACTGAGGAGCCGCTCTTCACACTCTCACTGGGGAAGGAAGGGCCGCTGTCACTTCACACTGAGGAGCCGCTCTTCACACTCCCACTGGGGAAGGAAGGGCCGCTGTCACTTCACACTGAGGAGCCGCTCTTCACACTCCCACTGGGGAAGGAAGGGCCGCTGTCACTTCACACTGAGGAGCCGCTCTTCACACTCTCACTGGGGAAGGAAGGGCCGCTGTCACTTCACACTGAGGAGCCGCTCTTCACACTCCCACTGGGGAAGGAAGGGCCGCTGTCACTTCACACTGAGGAGCCGCTCTTCACACTCCCACTGGGGAAGGAAGGGCCGCTGTCACTTCACACTGAGGAGCCGCTCTTCACACTCTCACTGGGGAAGGAAGGGCCGCTGTCACTTCACACTGAGGAGCCGCTCTTCACACTCCCACTGGGGAAGGAAGGGCCGCTGTCACTTCACACTGAGGAGCCGCTCTTCACACTCCCACTGGGGAAGGAAGGGCCGCTGTCACTTCACACTGAGGAGCCGCTCTTCACACTCCCACTGGGGAAGGAAGGGCCGCTGTCACTTCACACTGAGGAGCCGCTCTTCACACTCCCACTGGGGAAGGAAGGGCCGCTGTCACTTCACACTGAGGAGCCGCTCTTCACACTCCCACTGGGGAAGGAAGGGCCGCTGTCACTTCACACTGAGGAGCCGCTCTTCACACTCCCACTGGGGAAGGAAGGGCCGCTGTCACTTCACACTGAGGAGCCGCTCTTCACACTCTCACTGGGGAAGGAAGGGCCGCTGTCACTTCACACTGAGGAGCCGCTCTTCACACTCTCACTGGGGAAGGAAGGGCCGCTGTCACTTCACACTGAGGAGCCGCTCTTCACACTCTCACTGGGGAAGGAAGGGCCGCTGTCACTTCACACTGAGGAGCCGCTCTTCACACTCTCACTGGGGAAGGAAGGGCCGCTGTCACTTCACACTGAGGAGCCGCTCTTCACACTCTCACTGGGGAAGGAAGGGCCGCTGTCACTTCACACCTGAGGAGCCGCTCTTCACACTCCCACTGGGGAAGGAAGGGCCGCTGTCACTTCACACTGAGGAGCCGCTCTTCACACTCCCACTGGGGAAGGAAGGGCCGCTGTCACTTCACACTGAGGAGCCGCTCTTCACACTCCACTGGGGAAGGAAGGGCCGCTGTCACTTCACACTGAGGAGCCGCTCTTCACACTCTCACTGGGGAAGGAAGGGCCGCTGTCACTTCACACTGAGGAGCCGCTCTTCACACTCTCACTGGGGAAGGAAGGGCCGCTGTCACTTCACACTGAGGAGCCGCTCTTCACACTCCCACTGGGGAAGGAAGGGCCGCTGTCACTTCACACTGAGGAGCCGCTCTTCACACTCCCACTGGGGAAGGAAGGGCCGCTGTCACTTCACACTGAGGAGCCGCTCTTCACACTCCCACTGGGGAAGGAAGGGCCGCTGTCACTTCACACTGAGGAGCCGCTCTTCACACTCTCACTGGGGAAGGAAGGGCCGCTGTCACTTCACACTGAGGAGCCGCTCTTCACACTCTCACTGGGGAAGGAAGGGCCGCTGTCACTTCACACTGAGGAGCCGCTCTTCACACTCCCACTGGGGAAGGAAGGGCCGCTGTCACTTCACACTGAGGAGCCGCTCTTCACACTCCCACTGGGGAAGGAAGGGCCGCTGTCACTTCACACTGAGGAGCCGCTCTTCACACTCCCACTGGGGAAGGAAGGGCCGCTGTCACTTCACACTGAGGAGCCGCTCTTCACACTCCCACTGGGGAAGGAAGGGCCGCTGTCACTTCACACTGAGGAGCCGCTCTTCACACTCCCACTGGGGAAGGAAGGGCCGCTGTCACTTCACACTGAGGAGCCGCTCTTCACACTCTCACTGGGGAAGGAAGGGCCGCAGTCACTTCACACTGAGGAGCCGCTCTTCACACTCTCACTGGGGAAGGAAGGGCCGCAGTCACTTCACACTGAGGAGCCGCTCTTCACACTCCCACTGGGGAAGGAAGGGCCGCTGTCACTTCACACTGAGGAGCCGCTCTTCACACTCTCACTGGGGAAGGAAGGGCCGCTGTCACTTCACACTGAGGAGCCGCTCTTCACACTCCCACTGGGGAAGGAAGGGCCGCTGTCACTTCACACTGAGGAGCCGCTCTTCACACTCCCACTGGGGAAGGAAGGGCCGCTGTCACTTCACACTGAGGAGCCGCTCTTCACACTCCCACTGGGGAAGGAAGGGCCGCTGTCACTTCACACTGAGGAGCCGCTCTTCACACTCCGACTGGGGAAGGAAGGGCCGCTGTCACTTCACACTGAGGAGCCGCTCTTCACACTCCGACTGGGGAAGGAAGGGCCGCTGTCACTTCACACTGAGGAGCCGCTCTTCACACTCCGACTGGGGAAGGAAGGGCCGCTGTCACTTCACACTGAGGAGCCGCTCTTCACACTCCCACTGGGGAAGGAAGGGCCGCTGTCACTTCACACTGAGGAGCCGCTCTTCACACTCCCACTGGGGAAGGAAGGGCCGCTGTCACTTCACACTGAGGAGCCGCTCTTCACACTCCCACTGGGGAAGGAAGGGCCGCTGTCACTTCACACTGAGGAGCCGCTCTTCACACTCTCACTGGGGAAGGAAGGGCCGCTGTCACTTCACACTGAGGAGCCGCTCTTCACACTCTCACTGGGGAAGGAAGGGCCGCTGTCACTTCACACTGAGGAGCCGCTCTTCACACTCTCACTGGGGAAGGAAGGGCCGCTGTCACTTCACACTGAGGAGCCGCTCTTCACACTCCCACTGGGGAAGGAAGGGCCGCTGTCACTTCACACTGAGGAGCCGCTCTTCACACTCCCACTGGGGAAGGAAGGGCCGCTGTCACTTCACACTGAGGAGCCGCTCTTCACACTCCCACTGGGGAAGGAAGGGCCGCTGTCACTTCACACTGAGGAGCCGCTCTTCACACTCCACTGGGGAAGGAAGGGCCGCTGTCACTTCACACTGAGGAGCCGCTCTTCACACTCTCACTGGGGAAGGAAGGGCCGCTGTCACTTCACACTGAGGAGCCGCTCTTCACACTCCCACTGGGGAAGGAAGGGCCGCTGTCACTTCACACTGAGGAGCCGCTCTTCACACTCCCACTGGGGAAGGAAGGGCCGCTGTCACTTCACACTGAGGAGCCGCTCTTCACACTCCCACTGGGGAAGGAAGGGCCGCTGTCACTTCACACTGAGGAGCCGCTCTTCACACTCTCACTGGGGAAGGAAGGGCCGCTGTCACTTA